>NW_026883679.1:0-51298 GCF_032173495.1 Musca vetustissima
TATCGAATTGAGTCTGGAATGATGCAAGGTTTTGTTGAAATCGGTTCATATATAATACATTTGCTATATCAAAGGTATGTCCGATTGAGACATAGTACTATTAATTGTCTGTGTTAGGTTTCTTTGAAATCGTTCCACATTCCATATATCACAAGCGATTTTTCATCCTCGCAATATTCTACAAAAATGTTGCTCATAAGATTTTATATAGAGTCATCAAGACGAGAAATCGACATTTTAACGTTAATTTTTTCGGAGAAAAAAATAACCGTTTTCTTTAATTTTTTAGCCGGGCATTCAGATAATACAACCGATAATAGTCCGGTTCAATAAATTTAGGACGTTTTGATTACTTGCTTTCTTTGGGATCTCTTGTTTTTTATTTTTTTTTTTTTGTTGTGTAAAAAATGCTACTCGACAATTTAATATGTTTACTTTATATGACTGGCTGTCTCTTTTCATTTCGAACCTTCTTTTTTATTCGCGTTACTATTCCATTAAAAAACATATTTTATTATTTTTTTATTATTCAAAGGACATTATTTGAATACGATGATCAACATCGGATTTATCATCTCTTTCTTCATCTGTTTGATGGGTCAATGTTTTGCAAACAAAGGCGGTTGCTATCTGTGAGGCAAGCGGTGTTTTTTGCGGTGCCATGGAATCTGTATGTGTCTATACGTGTAAATATTATTGATATTTTTAGGCATGGGCGAATATTAGAGTAAAACGTTAAACATGCTGTGTCAGAAGAGAATTTAAATCTAAATTTCTTGGAAAGTTTTAAAATACCTAGAAATATCTGTTTTCAAATAAAAAAGTTAAACAGACAAATATACAAATTATTTTAGAAGTTTTACATGTACTAATTAAACTGTAATTATTTGAAATTTATTCATATATTCTGTGGCCATTCGAATATTACGATAAGTACGATGTAGAAATATAAATGTATGAAAATGTTTACTTTGATGGGAATGTTTTTTTTTTTTATTTAAGCCACAAAAGATCTCTTGTTGCAATATTGAAATGTATAAATACATTTAGCATATTGAATTCAGTGATTATTTGCTTTTCAAGCGACAGCCTAAACGAGTGGTCGATAAATTGTGAATTATATACGGAGATTTTATATATTTTTGAAAAAATGTTTCCAACAAAGTGCCTATTGTTTTTGGGATTTGTGCTGGTGGTGACCATGTGTGTGGAATCGCAAATTGTAATAGTTGAAACTAAATTTAGTGAATAATTAAGTAAATTAAATAATCATTTAATTAATTACAGATGACAGGTGGTGTACAACCTGTTAAGGATCTAAGTGAAGTTGAGAGGCAATTATCGACATCATTGTCGAGACTGGAGAATGGTGATGGTCCGCATTATAAGTGAGTGCAATTTTTATTTATTAGTGAATAAGTTGCAAAATTGGGGAACATTCAATTGAATGTGCAACAAAAATACAAGTTTACCGTGAAGTAAAATTTTAATTATTACAACATGTTCACAATATAAACAATCCGATGGAGGTTAATTTGGTGGACATATAAAACATTAATATTGCATTCCAGGGAAAGTCAAGAGATATATTATATATGTTTGTCCCACTCAAACATATACCAAAGCTGACTTCAAATGCGATCAACATATTTTTGGCTAGAGTCCGATCTCGATTATAACCCTATTTTGCAAGCAGTACATTTCAAAAATAACTTTTTATATACCCAAAGTGAATGCTAGAGAACAGTATGAATTTTAAATCGGCCTATAAAGGATTCCTAAGCAGAGTATAATCTAAATTAATATAGTGATAGTTGCAAAATATTTTCTATATGTAACCACTATTTGACATAGATAAAAAATCGGTGTTTTATGGTGTCAGTGCTTCTGTTATACAAGGCATATGCAGCCAAATACAGGTTGAAAATGTGGATAGAAACAGGATCGAATATATTACATGTGAAAACATGCATTAGGGTGTGTATAACAGTCGGTGTTGCATACCGATATTTGTCCTCAGCATATGGTTTGCGGAGGCCTACGGAATTACTGTCTAGTAGATAAATTTGTAATTAGGGTGTGTATAAAAGTCGGTGTTGCCTACCGATATTTGTCCTCAGCATATGGTTTGCGGAGGCCTACAGAATTACTGTCTAGTGTATAAATTTATAATTTTTCAATATAGTGACAGTTTATGGGGGAGGTATCAGAAATCACGGACCTAAATAATCGATAACTACTACAAATCTTTCATGTTTAGACCTTACAGAAATTACTGTTCGATTTATATAATGAGATGACCATCTGTGGGGAGGTACCAGTATAAGTTATCCTATAGACCTCATCTTTGGATTTAATCTAGGTTTGCTAAAATATTAATATTAATTGCACAGCGGATCAAATCGTTTACTTCAAAAGCTTCGTATAAAATTTACAAGTTTTTAAAATTGTGATCCTTAGTTGGGGACCGATGGGCCCCATCTTCGGAATTGATCTAGACTTGGAAAAAGTATTACGTGAAAATTGGAAAGTGTCATCTTCAAACTTTGTACAGGTTCGATTAATATGTTGGTTTGGTTAATTTTGACCATTTGTGGGGGAGATACCAGAAAGAGGTGAAGCGAAATTTCCCCATCTTCTAATTTGATAGAAGATTGGAAAAAAAATTACGATGTGAAGAGTTTGGTTCAAATCGGTTACTCTCATCCAGTAACCAGACAGACCGACGGACTGGCTTTTGTATATCGACTCCAACTTGTCTGATATGGATTCGGTCCAATAAAACTTTAGGCACAAAAATGAGCCTCATCGAAGATATTTTTGTTATAGCAAAATGTATATGCCCCCATTAGCCAACATGGAATAACAATCGATTTTCGGAAACCCAGAAAGAGGGATTATTTAAAATGTGTTATGCCCTCGCTTTTAACACTTTTAAACGAATTGACGTTGAAATCGTTATACAGGTTGCAATGTTAAAGTAGAGCTTTAAAATTTTTTCACTTAGGTTGGTTAAGGTTTTTGGTTTCAACCGAAGGTGCTGTAATTTGGCATTCTAGGTTTTTTGGACAGTGAATAACATCCAATATAATGCTCCGCCCTAATTTTTATACTTTTATGGAAATCCATACTCCAAATGAAGTGAGAGTTATATGAAAAAATCTTTTTTTAGAAATGTTTAAACTCATTTCCATTGTTCCCATATAAAGTCCCGCCCATTGAAGGCATTTTATGCGTTCTGGGTTCATTTCCCTACAAAAGTGACTTTATATTGGTTGTAATTCCGTATTTCGGGTTCTCATTTGGGTCCTTACCAAATATGTTCAGCCATATTGAACTTTAGAATAGCTCCAATATATGGGTACCTCTCAAATTTCAGTATTTTGGGTGTTTGGGCATGTTTTTAAACCAAATTGGCTTTAATTTAATATTTTGAATTGCTATTGAGTGTCAAATATTCTTAGCAAAATTATTATTACCGGTCCCGCTTTGGTACAGGATTTCAAACATCTGCTTTCCAAACATTACGTGTCATTTTCAATATGTTTAAGGTCCTAGTCTAACCACAGTGTCTATTTAGGTATTTCATTTTCTATTGGTAGATCCGATATAAGTATTTTGAATATCCACCGCAATGTGGAGGGTATAAAAAGTTCAGCGGGCCGGATTGTAAAATATTGATCAATGGACATGACGCTTTTACTAGCTCTCGTTGCATTTTCCATCCGAATATTTTGTAATTTAACATTCATAAAAAACTTCTTCGTAGAAATGTGTCAATATAAGTCCCTTTTATTAAATATCCCCAATATTTCCATATGTTGAAGTGTCTATAATTTGGTTTTCGTTTTCTTAGAGGACAAACTATCTTCTGTCAGACAATTTTATTAGGTTTATGTTTCGAGTTTGCTACAATAATACAAGGGTCGTTGTTAGGTATTTTGAATCTGTTGTTCTTAAAAAGTTATTTTTACTAGTTTTGAATACTTTCCAATATACATCTATCTGGGATATGACGAAAATACCATATATTCTAACATTTCCGGGTTTAATATTAAATTCAAAAAAATCAGTTTAAAACATCTTCACGTACGAATCAAATCTATGTTCTAAATAATATAATTACGTTTTGCTTTTTAATATATCAAATATAGAATTTTCCAACGTATCTGATTCTAATTACTTTGTATTTCATATAAATTATTTTATTTTATTTATAGATTACGTAAAGTTCACAAAGCCACTAGACAAGTTGTGGCTGGATCATTGACTAGAATCGATGCCGATTTGGAGGATTCGAATGGTAAAGTTAAACCATGTAAGGTTTCGATATGGTCCCGCCCATGGTTGCCTAATGGAATTGAAGTCACTTTTGAATGTGACGACGAACCCAAAGTGGTTAGAAAACATAATGCCTAAGACGTAAGAATGGAATGCAAATTTTGAAGTGGATAACTTTAAGTTCCTTCTTATAAGTAAAAAAAACTAGAACAGTATATGCATTACTTAAAATTAATATAATAAACAATTAATGTATAATAAAATATAAAAATAAATAAATTTATATTGGACTCATTAATTATTAACAACATTATATTTTTGAAGGTGTCATAATATGTGTAAAACCATGATTTATTTTTTCTGAAATCGATAGATTTAAGACAATAACAAAATTACACCTTTCCGTGACAGTACCAACATATTATACGGATCTAATAAGCAAATTGTGCTTTAATGTAAAATTGTTATTATGCAAAACTACTTTTGTCTGCTTTGAATATTATTTCTTTAAAAAATTTATTTTTATAAAGACAAGTAGTTTAATTAAGAACAGTCATAACAACGAAGTTGATTGAAATAAATTCAATTTGCCCCATCAATTATACAATTTTCAAAATGACAAAGTCTATGACATCATAATATATGTATTTTTTTTATTGTATGCTATGACAAATCAAATTGACTTAAACCCATTTTAAAATAAACGTTTCAATAATAAAACCAGTGAGCGGAGCAGTATAGTCCGACGGGCCGACCATATGATACCCTACACTGGTTCTATATTCTGAGCTTGGGCAATATTTCACAATATTTGCATCCTCTTGACCGACTAGAGGTCAAGAAATATTAAACATATTCAGTACAGCCCTTCTACTCACTTGTCCAGATTCCCTTCACCGTGGGTTGTGTTGTGATCTTCGGCTTTCAATTTTGGCCTATAGATCGACTCAAAAAAAAAAAAAAAAAAAAAAAACACCAAAAAAATAAGTTTTCGGGCTACTTCATACTAAAATGATAATCTGAACATTACCGAAAATTATAGGCGTTGTCGGTTATCATAACTTGAACCTCATGGAAAATTTCAAAGCGATCAGAGCTATATTTCCGCCCTCTAGTATGGTAATGGGTATCTAATTAATATATTAATACGTAAGCACCTGTAAATATTTATGTGTAAGTCCTACATACGAGTACATACGAAAATATAATTGGTATCAATTTAAAGGTCAACCACTCCTCTTGAACATACTATCAACTTTTCGGGTCTAGGACCTTCAGGTGCAAATATATACCCCATAGAATACAAATGTTGTAATTTTTCACACAAAAGTCAGGGTCCATTTGACCCGCTAAATATTGACCGATCTTTATCAAAACGGGCATACTTATTCTTTGGCCCGATCCCCTTCTCCATGCCTTAATTTTAAGTCCTACCTAGATATGTCGGTAGGTATTCAATACGACATTGAATACGTTGGAAGATATGTCGGTATGAATTATTATTACAAAATTATTTAATACTAGCATAGGCCCGCTACGTTGTTAGCGAAACTTTTTATAGTTAAATAAATAAACATTATTTTAGCTACGCAATATACTTTTGGATTAAGTACAAATTTGAAACATTTTTATTATAGGTTTTATATCTTAATATGTTTGTTTTAATCTCAGATCTTACTCCGTATTTCTTTCGTACAGAAACGTTAATGCTTCTGTCCTACTAAATCGAGTACAAGTTCTGTAAGTTTACTATTTTCTCGATCGTCCCGATGGACTGATGTAAAAAGTTTTATAATACTGTGTTAACCTTTTTTGTTCCTTCCGGTAATTTAATACTAATGGTAAAATATCTAGTTCGTTTTAGTACTGATAGTAGTACCCTTATAGTACAAATTACAATTTTGCACGGCGCATCATTTTTTATTCAGAGACCTGCCTTTATAGTGAAGATTTCCATTTAAATTGCAGAAATTTAGTATTTCTGGTGCGTTACGTATTTCAAAATACTCAATGGTATTGTCGGTATTTTTAGTATATCCTCATAATAATGATCCAGCCCATTATTCATTACATCAAAAGATCGATCCAATGTGGTTGGAAACATCATTGGAAATATCAGTATTGTTATTTTAGAAAATTTGGAACTCTAGCATTTAAAATTGACTACACTTTAGTACTTGTGATGTTCAGCGGCTTATTGCATAGTTTCACTTATTTGTATTTGAAGTCTCGCCTGTTTTTCACTGCACTAGAAATTTTAACCAAAATTCACATAATCATTCGCTGTACTATAGATTCATGTGGGATTCGAAACTATATTTCATATAACCGTATATATTTCCATTAAACATTTTATTTACCATAGTCAAAGAGTAATACTAAAATTCGGATATCTTTCTCTAACACTTTCTATTTAGTACTTTTTACTAAAAATTAAAAAAAATACTTTTTTTAATTTGTTTAAACAAAATATACATAAAAAATTTCAGGACTCTACCTCTACTCGTTCTGTCGTATAAAATATTTAGTACTTTAAGTACAAATGTCAAACAATATTGCCAAAAGCATTGTTTTTATATCCACCCGTACCGCCGTATACAATGTGTTGTACTTTTTAGTACATTTTAGAAGTTATTAATGCAAAATTTTTATGTATAAATTGTTATTGTCATAGTTCCAGATAACTATTTAATAACAGGTTCCTATCTTCATCCATTCTACCGTATACAATATTTAGTACTTGTATTCGATTCGTATTCTATTTGTTTATAATATACAAAAAATGTTCCCTTACTGTGCAATATTTTGTATTAATGATGCCATTTAGTACGAATTCTCAATAAACCAAGCCTGTTAATTATAGTTGGACATTTTTGTACTCTAAATTTACATTTATATTTTTTACCATTCACTATGGTACAATATTTAGTACAATTTTGTGCATATCGGTCTATTTGTAATAGTTAAGCTACATACAAAATTTCAGATCTCAATCCACGACTTTTCCATTATAAGTTAATATTTTGTACCATTTTAGTACAAATTTCAAAAATATATTAATATATAGCATAGTATTTGTAATAATTAAATCTATGTGCCGTGTTTCAGATTTCTATTCCTACCGGTTCCATTATACTACAGTATTTAGTACTAATTCCAAAAAGTTATGCTTAGAGTAAGCTACATACAAAATTACAGATTTCTATTTCTACCAGTTACATTGTATTTACATATTTAGTACTTTTTATCGCAACTTTAGTGCTAAATTCAAAAAAAAAAAAAAAAAATGGCATAGTATTCTATTTGTAATAGTTAAAGCTATATGTGAAATTTCAGAACTTTTTTAATATATTCTAGTACTAATTTAAAAAAAAATATGTTTGCCCATCATTCTACTTGTAATAGCTTAAGTTACATACCAAAATTCAGATATCTATCCCTACCTGTTTCATCGTAGTATAATATTTAGTACTAATTTGCAAAATTTGTTCACACATTCTGATTTGTTTATAAATGACAAAGCTGCATACCAAATTTTAGAGTTGTAGTTCCAACCGTTCTGGCGTAATATAGTTTTTAGTACTATTTAGTACCATATTAGTTCTAATTTCCAAAAATTATTTTTTGTACATCATTTTATTTTTAATGACTTAAGCTACATACCAAATTTCAGACATCTATCTCTACATTTTCCATCGTAGTATAATATTTAGTGCATTTTAGTACCTTTAGTACTAATTTCCATAACTTGTTCACAAATTCTGATTTGCTAATCACTGACAAAGCTGCATACCAAATTTCAGAGTTCTACTTCCAACCGTTCCGGAGTAATACAGTTTTAGTATTTTTTAGTACCTTTTAGTACTAATGTCCAAAAAATATTTTTGCACAGTATTCTCTTTGTAATGGCTTAAGCTCCATACCAAGTTTCAGTTATGAATCTTCACCAATTCCATTCAAATACAATATTTAGTACTTTTTAGTACATATAAGTACTAAATTCCAAATTTTTTTCACAAATTCTAGTCCGCTCGCCATAGACAAAGTTACGTGCCAAATTTCAAAGTTCTACATCTAACCGTTCCCGCGTAATACAGTTTTTAGTACTTTTTAGTACCTTTAAGTACGAATTTCCAAAAACCCCGCCTTATCACACGCCTACTCACCAAACCCCACCTACATGCCAAATTTCAAGCTTCTAGCTTTAGCCGTTTCGTCTGGGCGTTGATGATCAGTCAGTCACTTATAACGCAACTCTTTTATATATATAGATTAAAACATTTTAAATTTATTATGTCAATGGTCATATTTAATAAGTCCAAATGTAAGTTCGGTCCATGGTGTATTAAGAGATGTGGTCATTGTAGTGACGTGGTTACAATTGATCATTTGGGGTTTTTAGAAAATTAAAGATCAGTAGTGTTGGCGGTTTATTTGGGATACCATTTGTATTTTGTTTTTGCAAAATAGTCAGGCTGAATCCCAGTTTGTTGTTTTTATAAAAAACAACTATTTATTAGTGGGGAATGTATGGCATTGTTTGCCGAGGGGTAAGGCAGGGAAGACTATAGTTTCGGACCACGCCACTGATCCTCATCAGTTCCCTTAGTTTTTTGTTGGGATATTCTCCCCAGAAGCTATTGCTTCTATACAAAAAACCTTTCATACCCAAATGTCTCTTGTAACAAAGCGAAGTACTTAGCTGACCAACGACATAAACTGCATGAGAATTTCGCTGGAGCCTCACTTCGAGGTTAACAAGGCATTTACAAACAATACCACACCTTTCCCACTGTTGTGTGTTGTCACATCGCGACAAATGCACACAACGACTTTGTTGGTGTTGCTAGTATACAGCAACAAACCAAACAGTTCAACCGTGCCTGCGTCTACAACTTCAGTAGTGTTGGCGGTTTATTTGGGATACCATTTGTATTTTGTTTTTGCAAAATAGTCAGGCTGAATCCCAGTTTGTTGTTTTTATAAAAAACAACTATTTATTAGTGGGGAATGTAATGGTATCCCAAATAAACCGCCAACACTACTGAAGTTGTAGACGCAGGCACGGTTGAACTGTTTGGTTTGTTGCTGTATACTAGCAACACCAACAAAGTCGTTGTGTGCATTTGTCGCGATGTGACAACACACAACAGTGGGAAAGGTGTGGTATTGTTTGTAAATGCCTTGTTAACCTCGAAGTGAGGCTCCAGCGAAATTCTCATGCAGTTTATGTCGTTGGTCAGCTAAGTACTTCGCTTTGTTACAAGAGACATTTGGGTATGAAAGGTTTTTTGTATAGAAGCAATAGCTTCTGGGGAGAATATCCCAACAAAAAACTAAGGGAACTGATGAGGATCAGTGGCGTGGTTCGAAACTATAGTCTTCCCTGCCTTACCCCTCGGCAAACAATGCCATACATTCCCCACTAATAAATAGTTGTTGTTTTTTTTTTTTTTTATAAAAACAACAAACTGGGATTCAGCCTGACTATTTTTCAAAAAAAAAAAAAAAAAAAAAAAAATTAAAGATCTATTTAAATATATTTGTCAATATACATCTCTGAATTGATAAATTCCACATAAGTAGCTGTAATTTATGCCCTTGTTTTCCAGACGATGTAAAAGTTAATGTTCTATAAAAAAATTACCCTAAAATTGATAGTATCAATTGAAAATATCGCTTCACTTATTTTATCTAAACCACTAATAATTGTTTATGTTATTTTGGGGATTTCAGACACGTTTTCCAACATAATTGGCTCCAATTTTATATATTGGGTGGTAAAACTTCCAATTATATATCGATGTCCTATGTTAGCTCAGGAATAGTTCAGGCAAGGTTTTTAACGACTTTTATTGGGCAGTGATTAATCTTTAGGTATATCCCCCATATAACATTGCCTACCACCTTTCGGTATTTGGGGGAGTTGGGGCACATTTTTCAACAAAATTGGCTTAATTTTTATATTTCGGAATTTCTGCGGGGTCGTAAACACCGGAGTTGCTGTCTTGTATATAATCCACGAGCATTTTATTGAGGATGTCTACGGAATTACTGCCTAGTGGAGCATTTTTTTATTACATTTATAATTTTTCAAAATTGTGACATTTTGTGGGGTGGTACCAGAGATGATGAACCTAAATAAACGATAATTGCAATAAATCTGCAATTTGTTGATCGTACAGGAACTACTTTTATATTGACTTTATTGTTATACTTGGTTGAAAATCACTAATAATAAAGTTTTACTGTAGAACGTATTATTCGTTATTTTGAGCACGTTTTTTTACATATTGGCTTTTTTCACATTTTTGGTTCCTACCAAAAATTATGAATATCGCCTCACGTTTTGGTATAATTTCCATACAAAAATATCGCCCTATTGTGTTCCTAGGCATATTTAACAGCCTAGATGGCTGTCATTTGGCATTCCGTTTTCGTTGTCGGTAAAAAGCTTTACATAACGCGGTCAATACGTTGATGGTCCGAGCCCAATTTAACAACCCTACTCATACATGTTTCGACATAGATCACTTCCTGGAGGTAGATATAAAAAATTTAGGCCCAAGAGAACTTGACATGTTCACTTGTTAAGACTCTTTATATTGATGTTGAGGAAACACCATATGTTTCTACGAATATCAGAGATAAATACTCCATAACATGAATTTAATTGAGGTCTGTAGAACTCTATTTTTATATTTTGCAAAAATGTACCATTAATTTTTTGTTTGTTTTAAATCTTTGACTCTTGCGTGGAACTTCTTGTTGGTAGGCAGTGATTGCACCTATCTTGCAAGCTTAATGAAGCGCATCGAATATGCTCACATTGCAATCAACGCTTTGTTTTGATTTTCAATTATCAGCCTTTATTTAATTACAAAATCGAATGACTCATATGCCATTCTCCTGGACTCTTTGTGATATTAAAAATATTCCATAAGTTTTGAATTAAGTAAATAAACAGTAATATTATTACAATTTCATTGTTTACGATAAAATAAAATATACAGATCAACTAGCAATGTTTGTCAAAGTCATATCCTTATCGTAAATGCAATTTATTGAGGAAATAGGGAATTATAGAAAGGAAAAAGAAATAGGAAGTTATTTTAAAGATGTTAATAACACAACTATTTTGCAAAAGCAAAACTAAAGCAATTGAAATCGCAAAGTGAATAAATGACCTGTAATTTTCTTAAAAAATAAAGTTATAGTGAAAGTTTTTTCAAAAATAAATAATTTATTCGCTTAAAAAACACAAAATATAAACGCAAAATTTATATTGAAATAAAAAATATTCTATGGAACTAAAGCAACTTATTGATTTTTTCTTATAAATAAGCAAATTTTGCTAGTAATCGACAGCATAACCATTATTTTTCATTACGGCATCGGACCTACGAGACATTGAATCAATAAAATATTCAATTTGATCCTTGGGTGTACTATTCCTCGCATCCTGAACCTTTGGGATGGGGTTATGTTTGTTTATGAATCCATTTTGATTTTGCTATCTATGATGCCTCAAAGATTTTTCTTTAGGGTGAAGATCTGATAATTGTGCTGGCCTTAATAAATCCCTTGTTTTTGACTACCGCAACAAATCTATGACATGTTTCACTGTATGTTTGAAATTATCGTCAAGCTAAAATCCCAAGCAAGCGGTATATTATCTTCAGCGAAGGAAGCCATAACATTTTGAACACATTTGCATGAACAATCCGATCCATTACTTTATAAATCTCGTAAATAGATGGAACTCCATTAAAAGAAGAACATCCCAATACCATTATTAATCCAAATTAATTTCATAAATACAAATACGATATTTCTGGGATTATTTGCATTTGTTAAACATAAAAATTCTCACATTGACATCCCTAATGACTTGCTATAATACAACAAATATATGCACGAACATTTGTTTTCGTTAAATTTATAACAGCCGTGAACTGGACTGTTCGTTCAGTCGTTTTAAGCTTTTCGATACGGCAGTGTGGACGCTTCGGAAGAAAGTTGAAAGTTGAGTTGATAAACGCAAACATACAACGAAATATTTATTTTCAACGCACAAAAGGTGATTCCATTTTTGTTGTTGTTGTAGTTGATATTCAACGACCGATAATAAAGACACGGCATATACAAATCAACGCACATACATATATAAATTAAAATACTCTGTTATTGTTTATAAACACTTTTTGTTTTGCTTTTGGTCAGATGGCAGATGAGTCAATACCTATTTGTGGTGGCATTTCACCGGTGTCCGATTTTAAAGATGTTGAGAAGGCCCTAAATAATTCTTTGTCTAAATTGGCTGGTGGTGATGGACCCAATTACAAGTAAGTCTTTGTCTAATATCAACATTTGTAATGCTAGTATAGTTTTTTAATATGATTTTCTTTGTTTTCAGATTGGTGAAAATTTACTCAGCATCGAAGCAAGTTGTTTCGGGTACACTAACCCGAATCGAGGCAGATCTTATGGATGAAAATGGCCAGATAAAAAGATTTAAAATTTCAATTTGGTCGCAACCATGGTTGAAAAACGGCATTCAAGTTACATTTGAATGCGATGGGGAGCCAGCTGTGGTCAGAAGTCATGATCCCTGAGGGGACATTTGAATGTGTTGCATTTTTTATTATTATCAACAATATTTATTCAGTCTGGTTGTTTTTATACATTTATGATATTATATTTATATCTGTGATACTATAAAATGTACATTTCAATTCATTTTGAAAAAAGGGCCGACTAGCACATCTGAGTGCATACGACCATATAATTGGTATCAATTTAAAGTTCTCTTGGATATACTATCAACTTCTCAACTTCTATGTCCATACGCCATAGAATACAAATATTGTAATTTTTCACACAAAAGTCAGGGTCCATTTGACGTGTTTGCAAATTATAATGGACAGACGGACGGACGGACACACATGTCTAGATCGACTCAGCTAGTCGAGAGATGACGATCGGTATACTTGTGTCTAGGACCAATATTTCGTGGCGTTACAAACTTTTGGGGCTGCACAATGCTATAATACCCTGACAACATAGTTGTGTAGGGTATAAAAAACCACGCTTATGGAAATAATAAAAAATACTTTTAAAAGATCCACGCTTAGGGAAATAATACGAAAATATTAAAAAAATCAGCGCTTGTTTTTATGGAGATTATAACAATTTTTAATTCCAATTAATTTAATTCCACCTTCGTGGAAATGATTTGAATTCAAGTATATACAAGTATTTCCCATTCGCAATATCAAACATACTAGAAGCAATATCAATATACACAATTCCAATGTCCTATCTCGAATTTTCCTATCTCTATAGTAATTTTAACTGACGGGATCTCCGACGAATATTTTGAGGTGTTGCAAACAGAATGACACATTGAATATATACTCCATCTTATGGCGGAGGGTATACAATTTGGAAATGAATCATAAAAAAATCATCTTAGTCGGATAATATCTGCAACCTATACTATAATTACGAAAATACCTGGATAGACGGATCGATAAATCGATTCAGAAGATGATTCATAGAGTATTCTCAAAAACACTAAATATGTTACCCTCTACTTTAATTCTGCATGTTACAAATAAATGCACAAATGTATAATATACTACACCGCTGTGTGGTATAGGGTATAAATAAAATACAAATATAACTTAATTGTCGATAGCCACCAGGCGAATTCATTGTTATCGTGTATAAAAAACGAAGCACATTGTAATTGTCTATCTATCCAGGGAAGTGCAATTCATAATAAACATTGGTGTAATGGAAAATATTAAATGTGTCACAACACTGATAAAATCTATATTTTGCTATGAAATACATTCAACACTTATGGTTGGGCAAGGGATAAGAGATTGATAGTTGGACTAAATATGAAATGTGACAGAATAACGCAAACAAAGACAATCAGTGTGGATGACATTTAAAGTGCAGTTGAAATCTATTCAATTTTGATTGCTTCACTTTAGTATGTCAATGTGTGCTAATACATACATTCGGATATTATTTTATTTGTATCAGGAAAAATATAATATATATAAATTAAGAATTAAATAAATTATACCATAACAATATGGGCCAAAAATACCAGTTTTTGGCTATAATAGAATCAGAGGGTTTATGAAATAAATATCACATATAAGTGTTTCGGGGACGCTGATTACGATTTTGCAAGAAAAAAAGAATTAAGTAGGATGGATCGAAATAAACTTTTTTAAAAATTTAATTATTAAAAATGGTTTATAAACACGTTTTATAGAGCTTTTGAAAATCAAATAAAATTAACCAAACTTTGGATTAATCAGACTTTTAAAATCAAATAAAATTAACCAAGAATTAGCGGATCAAACATAAGGAAATGTTAAAGAAAAAATACATATTGTATATATTCGTGATCAGAGTTGATTCCTGTCGAATTTATAATGCCCGTCTGTCGAAATAACGATAGAGCTCGCAATTTTTTAAGAAACTTGGGGTCTAAACCCGTTTTTACGCTGAAGTAAATTTTTATCGTAACATAATTCATAAGGCTGGGAATATAAAATTGTCAATATCAACCCACATAACGTAAAGCCCCCATATAACGGAACCCCAAATTATCGGTATTTTTTGAGAATTTCAGATACGTTTGTCAACGAATGGTCCTAGGCGAATTTTACAACCGAAGTGATATATATTATTGACTGAACTTTTTCTATATAAGTAAGTCCCTGTTTCTTCATAGACACCATACGAATGACACGTGCCATTTCACGTGTCCAAGGTGCTAGTTCAATTTTAGAATCTGTGTGTTTGCAGTTTTTAATTTTGTATTCTCCTGGCAGAAATTTACGATCGAACGGCCCATTCGACCTTTTACTTATATTTATTTTTATTTGATTTAATTTTTTGTAATGTACCAGATTACCAATTAGATTAAATGGGGTACTCCCTTCGAATTAACGGGCGCAACACATAAGAAGAGTTGATCGACTCTAAGTGAACTGAAATTGATTTTTTATTAATTTATCTTTCGAGATGAGCTACATGATCGGAGTTGCAATGAAAAGGAAAGCCAGAGAGATACTACATTCCCACCACTATGCGACGCGTTTCGCCGTTGGTTAAGCGGCTCAACAGGCATACTGGGCAATGTGGCTTACAAATGTCTTTACTTGATAAGTTGTATTTATGTCGACTATTGTTGCGAAATTGCATCTACGAATTAAATTCAACTGTGTCAAGGTTCGGACATTTGGCATCACACCGGAACATTCCTTTTCGGAGCAGATTTTTCTTGTAGTGACGGACTTTTTTTCCATACAGACTACAATATTTGTCTTCAATGGTATGCAACTGCATATTGTGCAACCTTAGGAAGATAAGGAGGTGGCTTTGAACGCTAAGGCGCCGAACACCAACAGATGCCATGGGAACCAGGGTTCAAATCCCAGCCGGGCTCAAGCTGAATTTTTGAGTTTTGTTTTTATGCCTTATTAGGGCGAAGGATCATTCATGTAAATGCTTTTTATTAATTTCTCTTTCGAGATGAGCTACATGATCGGAGTTGCAATGAAAAGGAAATGGATTTCGTCCTAACAACCTTAGGATTTTCACCGTTTACAGGCTTACGGAATAAGCAAATATGTCCGGTTTTGTTTCTTAATCAGAAGCATGCTTTAATATGGCCCACAACGTTTATTGGCAATGACGTTAATATTTTTTCTGGAAACTTACAGCTAAGCTACTTTGCACAGACATAGCTATTTGCATACTTTGCAGATGTTACCACTGCGTAAGTGAAACCTCACATACCTACTAAACTAATTGGCATATTGACTGGAAACAATGTCTCATTGTCTACAGATTTTAATGTGTAAATTGTTTAAGCCAACAATCAAAATGTTTATTCTGATTTTTGACGACATTTCGAGGCTACATTTATCTAAGAAAATTGGTTAGCTTCTTCGGTTAGTATTATTCCGTCACTCAAGATATAAACACGCAGCTACTGGAAACACAATGTACAAATTTTCTACTCTTGTATATTTTGGATTGATTTTGATTTCGTCGATTGATGGACAATTTTTGGATAATTGTGAATTGGTAGGTTATTCTACAGTAAAATTGTCAATTGACTTAAAAAATAATTTAATTTTGTTATAGAGCGGTTATCGTAGAAGTGGCCGAAGAGAATTGGCAAGAATTGAATTAATGAGCGCCGAGCATGAATTACGTTCAGTTCTAATTAAATTGGCGGAAACTGATGATGGTCCTTTTTATAGGTATGTAATCAATTTTTATTAAATTTACTTTGTTTTTGTAACAAATGCGAACTTCTCTTACAGAATTGGTGCAGTTTTTGGTGGTAGTGAACAAGCGGTTGCGGGTTCCTTGAAAACATTGGATGTCCAATTGTTGGATTTAAATAATTTTAAGCATAATTGTGAAGTTGATTTGTGGACTAGACCATGGAAAACGGATGGCATTGAAGTTGCCTTAAGATGTGAATGTATGCGTACTATATATAAACATCTTGATTACTAATGTTTGTATATGTTGAGTGGTATTTCTAATCTTTAAAGACTGATATAAATACAATAAATGTTCTGTTTTGACGAGTAAATAAAATATTGATAACAAATATTGTTTTTATTTAAATGAAATTATGTTTATAGCCTCCGCTATAAGAAGAATGTATATTAGATTTGTCGTAGACCTCGAAATATTTAGTAAAGACCCCATAATGTATATATATATATATATATATATATATTCTTGATCAGTTTAGTAGTGTTGGCGGTTTATTTGGGATACCATTTGTATTTTGTTTTTGCAAAATAGTCAGGCTGAATCCCAGTTTGTTGTTTTTATAAAAAAAACAACTATTTATTAGTGGGTAATGTATGGCATTGTTTGCCGAGGGGTAAGACTATAGTTTCGGATCACGCCACTGATCCTCATCAGTTCCCTTAGTTTTTTGTTGGGATATTCTCCCCCGAAACTATTGCTTCTATACAAAAAACCTTTCATACCCAAATGTCTCTTGTAACAAAGCGAAGTACTTAGCTGACCAACGACATAAATTGCATGAGAATAAAATTCTATGTCGATTTATGCATATCTTGGATGTGTGCTTTGGATCATTGTACTGCTCATAATAATTTTTCCTACAGGATAGGCGTTCTTATCTAACAAAACCGGTAGATATGACTACAAAGATCACAATAGAATTCTTTCATTATTATATTGTCAAGTTTTTTACATCGGTCCAAGGTCCCACAAGTTAAAGTCAACCCATACCACGATGATTTCTCAACCTTGATTTACATTCCGCCTTTGAATTAGTTTTCATCGGCAATTATGCTAATCGTCGGATTGAAAACGGTTGAATTTGGATTCGTCGGACCGATCATACAGTTTAACTTTTTGGATTGGTTTTATCCCGTTAATACCCTGACAACTATGTTGTCAGGGTATTATAGTTTTGTGCAGCCTCAAGGGCTGCACCCGCCTTTTAGTATACCGATCGTCATATCTCGACTAGCTGAGTCGATCTAAACATATGTGTCCGTCCGTTCTGTCCGTCTGTTCATTATAATTTGTAAACACGATACGGGCCACAGTTATGGACCAATCTTCACGAAATGTTTCATGTAGGATGGGTTCTGGGGTGGGTTTATGGTAAAAGTCGGTTAATATTTAGGGGCGAAAGTGACCAAATACTTAATTTTTGTCGTTTTGTTTTTCCAGAGACCGCAATTGTGGCCCGAATATTGCGAAATTTTACATGGAGAAGGGCCAAAGAATGAGCATGTCTGTTTTGATAAAGATGGGTCATTATTTAGCGGGTCAAATGTACCCTGACTTTTGTGTAAAAAATTAAAAAAAAACTTATTCTATGGCGTATATATTTACTCCTGAAGGACGTAGACCGATAAGTTGACAGTATATTCTTTGACAGTATGACCTTTAAATTAATACCAATTATATTGACGTATGTACTCGGATGTGGGAGTTAATCTTATTATATTTATAGGTGCTTATTCAGATATTATTTAGTAACCCATTAACATTAGAGGGCAGAAATATAGAGCTGATTGCTTTCCAGTTATGGTCAAGGACATCACATAAAAAAATTGGGACGAAGTGGACCGAAAACTTAGTTCTTTGTTTTTTTCGAGTCGACCATAAGCCGAACATCACAACAAAACCCACGGTGAAGGGAATTCGTACAAGTAATTAGAAGGGCTGTGCTGAATATTGGGAATATTCGGAAAATATGTCAGTGTAAGGATGAGGTGCTGTTGATCTCTAATCGGTCATTAGGGTGCAAATATCACGAATTATTGCCCAGGCTCGAAATTAACATCCGCAGAAAGTTAGAGTTCCTCGGCAGTTGTGTAGGGTATCGTATGGTTGGCTCCGTCCGACTATACTGCTCCACTCACTGGTATTTTACTGCTGCTATAACCAATATCGGGTAGCGCTCTTCATGGTTTAACTAGTACTAATGAAGCATATTTTGGTGTTAAAATTTGCATTTAAAATGTACATCAAGTTTATTACCATTTAGTACTCTTCGCTATTTTTCGAAATATCTTTTTTATTTCCATTACACTGATTCAAAAGTGATCAGAATTCTAATTATATATTTTAGCAAATACCTACAGGTTCCACATTTAGTTCCATACAACACTTTTTTAACACATAAGTACACATTTTCAAGACTACCTCCATATATCGATCGTACTTCATATTTAATTAAATTTAGTAAAAGAAGTACTATTTGGTAATTCATTTACCAAACTTAGTACCATTTAATACTTTACATACCCATACATCCTACACTTCAACGTTTATCTAAATTCCAAATTGCAGGTTTCCAGATCTATCCGTTCATCCAAAATCCAAATTGTTCTTAATTTAGTACTTTTCGTACCCATAGGTACAAATTTCCTAAAATGTTTCAATCCTACACTCCAACAGTCATTTTAATTCCCAATTTCAAGAATCCAACTCTGTCTCTTCACCTAAATCCAACATGCACCAAATTAAGTACCATTTAGTACTGTTTGTACACATAAGGTCGATTTTTTAAGGCTAACTCAATCCTGTACTCCAAAAGTAATCTTAATTTCGATTTTCAGAATTCCATCTCTATACGCTCAACTAAATCCATATTGTACCAAATTTAGTACCATTTAATATATTTCGTACCCACACGTACAAATTTCTAAACCCATTTCCATACATCAACACCACTTCCCAACCTGTATGCCATATACAATTTTGAGATTCTAGCTATGTTCTATGTTCAAAATATATATAATTAGAACTAACTTTAGTAAAGTACACTTAGTACACTTCTAGTTCGAATTTTCAAAAACCCAACTTATCTCAAGCTTACACACGGACAACAACCCACACTCAAACTTTTAAGCTTCAGCCGTTTCGTCTAGGCGATGATATGTCAGTCACTCACAGAACACTAAGCTCTTTTATATATTAAGATGAAAAATGATTTATATTTGCGTTTACTTTTGAAACCATGAAAGAGATAACCCTGTACAGATTTCATATCGATAGTCTATCATAAAAATCCATTGATATTCTGCACACATTTCCTCAGTACTGCCATTATGGCCTTGAACACTTTGTACTCTCTTTTAGCAGTTGTGGTTGGTCAGTATCAATTGTTATTGTTACACATTTGTAATATGTACATACTACCTTGTTGTTATTGTTTTACATGTAGTTATTATAATTAACATTATAATAAAAATAATTCACACATTTAACAAAGTGTGGGATAGGTATAAATAACACCTGCTGCCATATATTGAATTGTATTGTATTCTTCTTCTTTTCATAATACAATGAAGCGAATTCAAATATACTAAATTTGGTATGAGGTCTGATAAATAATTGAGAGAAATATAATCTGGCGCATATAGTTTCCTATATTTAGTAGATATAACATTCATATGATTAAAAAGAAACAAAATTTGTTAAATATTTTATTTGTTTTGCTATGAAGAAAATTTGATTCAGATTTGATATATATCATTTCATCGGATTTTATGATAATTAGTAATTTACGATTTGTACTAAATTATGCACTTAGTGTCATGTTTAATTTAAATTTTTTATATAGCTCTAATATATAAATTTGTCCGACTTCATGTAAATAATGCACGCCACATATGCAAGAGTATGTGTTAAGTTCGAGTTTTAATATAAATGAAAAGTGCACATCCTTTACATCAAAATTATGTAGGGTATCATATTAACGGCACGCCCGACTTTAGTCCTTTCTTTGCCGGTTTACATTTTTAACAATTGAAAACATTTTGTTACCAAACTTCAAGTTCTCTCAGCTGGAACAATTAAAATTGTATATACGATATCATCCCACCACGATACGTACAAGTAAGGCTTCAATTGTGCTATGAGCTAATATACCACAACACTGAATGAATGAGTTAGCGGTGCATTAGAACAACATGCCTCCCTTCCGGCCGGGCGGTCAATAGAGAATATATGGAAATACAAAATTTCTGTTTGATATTCTGTTACGTGTTTCTGATTTAGAACAATTCATATTTCAGATGCATAAATTTGTTGAAACAATAATGGATGAGAGAAAGTGTATTTATTTTTGTTTTCTCATATCCGTTGTTTGTTGTTATATTTTGAATCAGTTTTGAAACTATTCTAGCTGTGTTAACACTTTGTGATGAACAATAAATTGAAAATAACGAAAATAAAATAATTTTTTTGTTAGAAAACAAATAACATGTTCTCAAAGATAAAAAGTTTGTTGTTAATTGTCACAATGGTCGGTGTTGCAATGACGGGCGTTGTAAGTGATTCAAGGAGACAGAAGTTAAATTGAAGAAGATATAACTTTTAGAAACATTGGTTTTATTATTTTTTAGAGAACCTTGTGTATCTACTCAGTGCCAACTTCGTGTCTAACTGAAGTAAGTAAACAAATTTTTGATTATATGAAATAGTGTGTATTTAATTGTAAAAAATAAGTAACTGAAGTAAAAAAAAACAAATTTTTGATTATACGAAATAGTGTGTATTTAATTGTAAAAAATAAGTAAAAATGAATCGTTTAGGACTAATGAAACAAATATTGTTTATAAAAAAAATTGTGAAAGCGATAGTTTGTTATATGTAGTTGATTACACTGTGCCACAAAACGGAGCTCATGATCTTGGGTGGACAATTCTTTATGGTGAACCCAGAAGAACAAATGTGCCATATGCCAAGTTTTTGATTTCAAAATCTGATGGCAAAGTGTCATTTGTCTCTTGTATTGTCCTTTATTTTCTTTAAATTCACAACAACACTTATTATATTTTCCATAATTTAATTTATAAAATTATGGAATATTTCAATTAAAATATTTCCTTAAAAATCTATGCATAAAACTTACACTTACCTTATTGATTTACATTGATTTTATATATATTATTTGACAGTTTTGATAATGTCGTATATTTCTTACTTATGGTGTGTGTGGTGTAGTATTTGATTTTCAACATTTCCTTGGGACACATGTGAAACCATTTTCTGGAGATATGCATGCCATACTCTTCAACTTAGCACACACCATTGAAAAAAGCCATTGTACGGTTGAGCGAACATGTGCCGTGTTTTCCCAATGGCCTCCATAGACGAAAAGGCTTAAAAAGAAAGAAAATATTTTTTTAATATATTTTTTATAGAAGAATGTATAATATTAATTCTATCATTATCATATTAATATTTCGAAATATTTTGAAAATCCCATAAACTTAAAAACTTAAAAACACAATGCGAAAAATGGCTAAGAAATCCCTTTTTGGACTTTTCGTAATTATTTTCATAGTGACAAATACAGAAGCGTGCATTATAATAGCAGTCTTCTTATTAACAAAGTGATTTTTAAAATTTTTTGTATCACTCATAACGTATTGACGTATGGCCTAGCCTGAACATAAACAAAGGTCAATCAAGGACCTCTTTAATTTTTGATGGTATATAGAGTTACAGGTTACGAAGCTTAGCACACATCATTCTACACTTAATTCAGTATCCTATGACATATTTCGTGCAAATCGAAATATATATATAGGGATTTTGGTGCACCATTTACATAAAATCGGACGAAACTATATATGGGAGCTATATCTAAATCTGGACCAATTTTCACGAAACTTAGCACACACCATTCTACACATAATTCCTTACGCTGTACCAAATTTCGTGCAAATCGAAAGATATATAAGGACTTTTTTAATTTTGGATGTCAAATCTTCCTACCAAACATTTATGAAGAACACGAATAATTTCAGGTAAATGGATATCCATTTCGTTTTTTCAAAAGTATGGAACATACAAATATTATAAGGCCTGTGAATCATCGTTTCGCTCGTTCCGTTCAAAATATCGCTGCAGTAATTGAAAGGGTTGTCGAAGACCTGAATGTATCCATTCTTCGTCGTTCCACGTTCACATACAAGGGTTTCAGGGACGCCGATTACGATATTTAATTTTCAAAAAATTTAATTATTCGTAAACAGCGAAATGTGAAATCAGTTTTTAAAAATCAAATAAAATAAATCCAAATTTAATTTCTTAGCTGTATTTGATATCAAAATAACATGAAGTCGTTGGTTTTTGTGTTATGGGTATACATATATTAGATATCTATCTGTATACCCATATATGATATATAACAGATTTCGCTGAAAAACTTGATAAAAATTTCAAAAATCCGGAATAATGGGGCGTACGTTAATATGGGACCTACCCTGAAATCTTTGGTACGAAGATTTCACACCCAATGAGACTGGAACGGTCGCAGACAGTCACAAAGTTCTAAAAATATTCTTTGGCACTATGTTCTGAAACTTAAAATATTTGTAAAAAATCATATTTATTTAAATACGACATTTTTGATGATGATCTTCAAATTAATTAGAGTCACCAGTTCTATCGTCATTTCATGTTAATATTTTGACACATGTCAATAATATAAAACATTTCTCGGATATGAATTTATGTAAATCCTGATCTAAAATTATATCAAATTTAACTGGTGTAAAGCTCAAAGTCTCTAGAGTTGAAATATGTAACGTTTTACCTCCCTACCCATTGTGAGACTGATGGATCAAATTGCTCAGACATACTTGTGGTATAAAGTCATTATTTATTAATTGATTATTCCGATATTATTAAAGTAGAAAATGTCCACAAGTTCACAAATTCGAAACTCAAATACAAAATTAGCATTATCTTCAAAAATATACAAATATATTGAAAATTATTTACACAACAATTTCAAAGATATCATTTTCTTAAAAAAACCTTCTCAAGTATTTCATATAGATAAAATCCACTTTAAAAATAATTTCCGCAAACTGAAAATATAAAATAGAATTTACTCTCAACGATTCCTTTAGTATTATTAATTTAGTTCTACTGCAAATTTCGTAGCTTATAATTTAGAAAAAAAATGTCAAAAATTATATTAACTCTCCTAATACTGGGAGTCACTATGAATGCATCCAGCGGTGATGTACTAAATAATCTAATGAACTTGGATCAAATCGATTTGAGTGCATTTGAAATATTGGAAATTCTTTTGAAACCCGATGAACCATTGGTATTGAAAGTGGGAGAAATTATATTGAATCGTTTGTTGCATAACATTAGTAAACGTGGTGATAATCTTAATATGAAGTGAGTATTTAGATCACAGCCGAAATCTCTTATAGCCACGGTCAGAGAAACGGCGAAATTTGTCGCTATAACTTTATCAAATAGAGTTCAAAACCTTTTTCGGGACTTTTGGATGCCATCGGTATATTTCCTTAAAACATTGTTGTCTTAAACGATATCGACTGTAAAATGATTTCTTGACATTGCATGTTATGCTTAATTTTTTTTATTACAGAGTTGACTCGGCCACATCCTTGGATTTGGTACAAGTACTGACCATCGACGCTCAATTATCACCATCATCTAATTCTGTAGATACGGCAGAATCATCGCAGTCTAAAGACCAAACTCAAAAGTGTAAAGTTACAATTACACTTCATTTATTGATTAAAAACACTAGCGTAACATTTGCCTGTGAAGGTCAACCAACCATTGAAAAAGAAATCCCTTGGGGCATGTAATACAATATATTAATACAAGTTATACAACTGGAAAGCAGGAAGGAAATATAATAAATAATAAAATACAAATACAAGATTTAATAATAAACATTTTCAAAATATTGGGCAAAATTTGCATTTATTTTTTACAAAAATGTTGAGGTTTACGAACGATGTGACCGATATTCGCAATCGTCGAATTTGATAAATATTTCATGCATTTTTTAGGAAAAGCATTTATGAAATCACACGTTATTACTACGATTTATAAATTGGGATAAAATCGTTTACTCTCTTTGAGAAGTATGACACCAGTCAGACGTAGGGAGAACTTCGGCATTGGGGTACCTTCGGCAATGACGCTTTCGATGTGAAACTCTAATAGTACAACACTAGGTTTGATACATACGTATCGAATAAAAAAAAATAATAATAAATAAATAACTGTCACAAAGTTTGAAATACCAAGCTAATAAACTTATTTAGTTGTACGGGTTTTTATATTTATACCCTCAGCCTTATGGCTAATGAGGGTATATACACTTTGATACGGTGAAAATGTGCATCACGAAATATTGGTTTTAGACCCATGTTTCTTTGGACCAAATCCGTTTCAGAAAATTTGGAGACGATTTACAAATGTTCGTCCGTCTGTTGTCCGACTGGCTGGTGCGCACGATAACTCACAAAGTGAATATCCGATGTCATCCAAACTTTGCACATCTTAATATTTCTAGCAAATTTAGTTTTAATTCGATATCGGGCCACTCCTTCTGGTACCTCCCCCACAAAGGGTCAACATTTTCAATATTTATAAATCCAATATCAGGGGAATCGAATGCCCGATTCGAACCAAATCTTCCACAACCTATTATCTTTACCAAACCTAAATCAAGTCCGAAGGTCCCTATCCTCTGGTACATCCTACAAAAAGGATCAATATTATATATTTGATCAACATAAAATCCGAAAAATCTTTATTTAAATATATACCTTATATATAACGAATAATGAAACCTGTGTATAACTATGAAGACCACCTCCGCAAACCATAGGTTGAGGGTATATGTCTGTCGACAACACCGACTATAAGACCAAACGAAATTGCGATAGAAAAGCTATTGTGTGTGTGGCCTTGAGACGTCAAAATATGCCGCTACAAAATATTGCCTTAAGGGGACCCCCCATTCTCGGGGTCAAATTTTTTTTGATTTAATTCGATTCTACACTAATTCAAGAATGTCTCTACAAAATTTCAAGTGAAAATCTCAAGAACTCTTGAAGATATGGCCGATTTATTGTGTCAGCATCAGGTGACGGCTTCTCAAACTTTAAACGCGTTTTTCTCTTTTGCGAATGGCGGGCACGATAACTCAAAAACTAATAACCCAATCGATTCCAAATTTTTACACGTTTCTCTGTGAGTGTATAGCTATCGTATGAACTAGGATAAAGCCAATCGGTGAAGATCTTCCTTATTTTTTAACTTGGTTTTTGGTCAAATATCGGTGATTATCCAAAAATATTTTTTCAAAGGTCCGCCATTTTGTTAATTTTAGAGCGAAGTCAATAATCCTAGTTCATACGAGAGTCAGACATGTACTCTTTCTAACACCGTTGGAATTTTCGGATTCCGATGTTCCAGTGAGGAGTTACCATGCCCGCCATCAAAAATAAGGACTTTTCTTTAATTACAAAAAACAACAACAAAGAAATAACAAAAATTTTTTGTAAATTATTTTTCTTCTCATTTAAATCTTCAAATATATATGTGCAAAGTTACAAACCTTAACAAGCATTGGTATTGATTTACCAGTCCTTTGAAAATCTTGAAAAACTAAAATCGAGAAGGGGTGGGGTTCCCTTAAACGTCAAACATTGAGTCGCGTATTAAAACAATATAGATCCTTTAAAAAATCTACATTCTAATGACGAATGTGCCCCTTAAAATGCCGAAGCTATCCCGCGTAGGAGCATCATCGGCGAATTCGACTGTTTTGAAACTGTAAAAATATTTAACTTATAATAATCATATAGAGCTCTAAAGAAAAAGAGCCGAAGCTGTCCCAGTCTCCCCTACATTTGTAAAACGACTCCATATTGTTTGATACATATTAGGTCTACCGATATCTCGACGAGTCACATTGTCGTCTTATGAAAGGGTATATCATTCATAGACTTAAGGGGACCCCACCCAATCAATTCAAAATTCGATGATTATCAACCGGCTGGCAAATGAATGAATGAAGACTTAAAGAAGAAGAAAATTAATTGACAAAATGTTCTTGTTGTCGTCGTTATTATTATTTTTTTGTAATAAAAGAACATTCGAAACTAAAAATTGCGCAATTAGATAGGCTCTGGTATGAACTAGGATATGCAACGACTTCCCTCGAAAATTTGCAAAATGGAAGACCAAGGATTTTTTTTGTAAAATTACATATTTTCGTCTAAAAATCAAGCTGAGATATTGGAAAGATCTTTTCCGATTGGAGCTGTCCTAGTTCATATGAAAGCTGTGTTCATAGTTCATATGATAACCCTGAATAATGTGTTAAAATATGGAACAGATTGGATTAATAGTTTTTAGTGCGTTAACGTTTGGCCTGAACTTAAACACGGTTTACCTGTCTGGTGGTAAATGTACCTACATCATATCTATCATACCAATATAACTGTACCTACAATATTTAATAATTTCGATTTTAAAATGGATAATCTTTTTATACTTCCAAGGCAAAATCTCCTTGAAAATTGTAATCCCCCATATAACGATCTATCCCGTTTATAATTATATCAGAGGTTTAGACCACTCTTACCAACATAATTCGCTGTAGAGGGAAGGAAGGAAGGAAAAAATACCCTTACCAATTATTAAAATTATCATCGCCCTTACAGGCAAAAATCTAATAAATACAAACTCTTGATCAGGAGAAAATTAATGAAGCTATCAAGTTTCAAAGCTAACATTTTGGTGACAAGCAGGTTAAGGTCCAATAGAGGATATATGGGTAATGTTTATGCATAAGATTTTTCGGATTTTCACACGCTTTGACTGTCAATTATACCATCTTCGATTTTTGATCAAAGCGAGTTCCCAAACATTATCCAACCATTTTGGATAAAAATGGGACAGGAAGTCTCAAAATATACCGACACACATATATTAAGGATTTTTGCGAAGGCGTCTACAAACAATACATGTGTTTTGAACATTCAATATAATGTTTATCGAGTTGAGCTCACCCAAAACTTCAAACAGTGAGAAGGAGTTCAGTTCTTTACACAAATTTCTTTAAAACTTAAAGATAAGTGAAAGTATTATGTCACTATAACCATAATTTGCTGAGAAAATACGAAATGTCGACGGATATTCTTTGTAAAACCTCGATTTGGTTGCATTAATGTCATAACGTATTCAGCGATGTGGTTAATTCCCGTTTCGAGGTGATATAAAATTAAGTAACATACGGCAATTTGTTATATTTCATTTATTTTTTTTTTCAATTTCAAAATAAATCTAATAACTATGCTTTCTAGATAATTCCTGTTCCTGGGGACAGTTGAAGGTAATCTCTACATCGGTGAATTGAATAATTCGAATATCACAAGTTTTGGTTTGATTATTTTCATCAATTAAATCGGCATTAATACGGAATAGGTGACCGCGAATGACCTGTGATGAGGCACTGTTAACTTTTACAAGTCTGGAAAATTAAAAAAAAAAAAACAAATTAAATTAACATTTCAATTCAAAATTTCGTCTTTTAAATGTACTTACTTATATGTTGGTCCTTCACCGGCAGCCAATTTCTTCAACGAATTATTAAGAGCAGTTGTGGCCCTTTCAATACCTTTGTCGTCGGTCAAATTTGTTACACAACCAGCACAGATTTCATTAGCCTTTGCAATGGCCAATACTGATAAGAATGCAATAATGAAAAATTTCATTTTTATTTTCCTTCTGATCTGTTCGATGTTTCAACGACAACTGGTGCTTGAGAGCTCTTCTATTGAACTATTTATACTATTTCGTTACATTTCTTCTCATTTTGTGTGTGAGGATCAAGAACTGATGAAATACAAATGTGTGTGCCATATTTTCTTTGTTATTGTAATTTGTTTTCATAGATTATATTAGTTTCGAATATTCTCACTAAGTGGTGCGTTCTTGAGAAGGCTGCTGATAAGCCATAAATGGATTTAAAAATATCATTTTTCTTTGTGTGTTTTCCAGATGGCGAGCGGTTTCTATAATCTTTATTGCACATGACAGATTTTGTAGATCTACCTGTTCCATATGTGTATGTATTTTTGGTGATAATTGGAATATCCAAAGTGCTCAATCGTTTGTTTATATGAGAGATCCCAGAATAGTTTGTTATTTGATTTCTAAAAATGTCATTAGTGTCGGCGGGTTTTTGGGATGCCATTTTTTATAGAAACAACTGTTTATTAGTGGGGAAATGTTTTATTGCCCACCAAGTATGTGCTACAAGAAAAAACAGCTTTGAAATCAAATGTTTCTAGATTGAAGACAAATTTGATAAATTTGAATATACTTCGCAGAAGCGACTTCGCATTAACTGCGACCTTTGTATTGCAAAGATTCGATCACTAAGCTCGACTCGAACTAGAAAAAACTCACCTAAAAATCATTCAAATGTCCATCGCCCTTACAGGCCAAATTTTAATAACTCAAAATATCTGATCAGGAGAAAATGTATTTCAGCATATTAGTTGTAATCAATATACACAGCTATCAAGTTACAAATCTAACATTTTTGTGACAAATCTAACATTTTTATGGGCTCCCAATAGATTCCCGTTTATGCATAGGATTTTGAAAACGTTTTACAACCGAAGTGGATTCTGATTGGCTAACAAAAATATTCGTAACATGAGTTAAACAAATGGACCTTCCTTAGGTATAGCACCATAAGATGGTATTCCAAATTTTCGGTATTTTGAGATTGTAGGATTTTTATTCCATCAAAAGTATCCGCAATTTTCTATTTATTATAGTATGGTGCCAGGTGACATTTAAAATCCGAATGAGATTAAATTTTACAAAGCTCATTTAATGATTTAAATAAAATTGCTGCAAATCAATCCAGATTTAGGTATAGTTCCCAAATATACTTACATCTGGAACTTGCTGGAATAAAAAATAAGACACCAACTCTATCGTTTATAGACTCATACTGTCATACCAAAACGGGGACCGATATTGATAATTCATGGTTGTGATTTGGAAGAATATAAAAAAGATATACTTACTGCCAACTCGGTTGAAAAACTTGCTCAACAATCCTAAAATGCCGAATATACCCCTATATGGGGGCTACCCCGAAACATTGGTCAATATTTATAATTTTAAGTATAGATGTTCACTATATATTAAAACCCCAAAATACAACATCCACATAATTCCGAATATTGAGTAGTACGGTTATACTATACTAAAACGTAGACCATTATACAATTACAATGCCAAATATCCTTGAAGTACTAACAATGTCTGTGCAAAATTGCAGAGCTCTAGCTTAATTATTGCGATCTCTATAGTGATTTCTGCAGACGGACATGACTAAATCGACTTAGAATTTTATTTTTATTTACTTTACTTCATCGATGGTTATTTTGAGGTTTTGAAAACGGAATTACAAATTTAATATACACTCCACGTTATGGGTATGAAAATATAGATTTTTGTGGTTGAGGGTCTAAAAAATTTGAGTGAAATTACAGCTATTGAGGGTACATATACATATACATTGTATTTAGAAATATTGTATTGAGTCGATTAACAAATGTCCGACACTCCCTCTGTTCATCTGTAGTGTTGCTGGTGCGCATGATAATTCTGAAAGGGAGTAACCAATTTCATCCAAAACATTGCACTTCTTACTATTTCTTCCAACCATAAACCAATCAGATGAGAATACAGGTCTACAATCTCTACATCTAAATATATTTTTCAAAATCCAATTGACGTTATTCTAGGTTCAATTTGACAAACTATAGTTATTGTGTACACCATGTGGACGAAACCGATTTCAACAAAACTTTATACATGTCATACCAGACTGTATATGGAAGAAACATATTCTCCATAAATTTGGACGAAATTACATATGCGAGCTAAATATGAATCGGAACCGATTTTTACAAACCTTAAACACATAATTCTTGACTCAATTCCATTCACTATGCAAAATGTTGTCTCAATCGGACAAACATTGGGAGTTGGTGGCATCTTTTATATCAAATGAGCCGATTTCACCAAAACTATGCATATACAAATAGGACCTAATGCAGTACTTTGTGCTAAATTTGATCTCAATCGGACAAATATTGGTAGTTTGGTGCATCATTTACATAAAATCGGACAACAACATATATGAGAGCAAACCAAGCAAACCAGTAAAGTGTTCTCATGTCTCTTAGATGACTTAGGAGTTCTTTTATTTAATGGATGGCTCTTATCTATAGTTGACATAGAATGTCTTCCGTTTATAACAACTATAAAGAATGTGTCGAATGTGCATTTTATAGTAGATTTTTGGAAGATCTTAAGTCTATGAAAAGGTTTCCTGTCTATAAAGTATTCTGTCAATCCTTTCTTCTTTTTCTTTCTATAGAATGCCTTCCCACAGACGAACTCTGGCCACTTGAAAGTTTGTAAAAGTTCGTGAAAATTGATTACTTAATTGAATATAGCGTAAAACATTCCATCTCTCAACACGGAGTTATTTAAAAATTTAACATTTTCAAATTGTACGACATCTCTTCACCTTTTTTTGGGTCTAAAGATGGCAGAAATAAAGATTTAGGTTCATCCTTCAAAAACGTTCACAATATTGAAAAATATTATTACAATAAATATATATACGGGTATTGTCGAATACAAATAGCAATCAAAAGTGAAGATAGTAATTATCCATACATATACAACGAGCTTCATTTTTTTTGCATAGTAAAAACTAAGATGTTTTTGAATCCCTGAAAACTCCCATATACATTTAATAATTTAAAACATCATAATTATATTTGTAACAGTCTTTTTTATTTTATTTATTAATTACAATCATTATTGACTTATGGGTTATATGTCTTGGTAAGGGTCGGTTCACCGGAACACTTGAAAGTAACGGTAACATCTTTGAAACTAATAATTTCAATATCGCAGTTTTTGGTGTGGTTGTTTTGGTCGACTAAATCGGCATTGATTTTATACAGGTGACCACGAATAACTTGGGTAGTGGCCTTGTGGATTTTACCAATTCTAAGAAAAATTAATAAAAAATGTATATATTAGGTAAGCATTTATATTATTAGTTATATATGTAAATACTTACGTGTAAAAAGGTCCTTCACCAGCAGCGAATTTCTTTAAAGAATCTTTAAGAGCCTCGGTGGCATCATGTGTACCCTTTTCGTCACCAACTGGAGATGGGCAGCCCAAACACGGTGGACTATTGGCCTGGGCAATAGCCAATGTGGCCAATAATACAACAACGAATAGTTTCATTTTTTTTAGTTTTTTTTTTTTTGGAAATGTGTTCTGTTCTATGCTCCAGTGGTGACTGATGTTCTTGCTACGATCTTCTAGGGTATTTATAGATATGTTGTTCGGCACATTATGTACGCATTGTTTTTATATGTTATCATATGTTGTAGTTTTTTTCAAATAGATAAGATTTTATGATTCGATCTGTGATTCACTATGGGAAATATTTTTTTACATTATTTTTGTTGTTGTGTTTTGGGTACGCACTAAGTCCATTGTGTGATAAGCGGTGTGATGACCTACCCTACATAAAAAAGAACTACACACCGCTTATCTTTGAAAACAAACAAATACAATCAGTGTTTGTTTATAATTAATTGTTTTATGTGGAAAATAGAAAATTGCCTAGGGGTTTCTAAGATTGATCATTTTAGTTATAGCTATCTACTTAAAAACAGGTAGCAAAATATCAAATAAATACCTGCACTAAAATATGTAATGTAACATTTGGATAGATGGAAAAGAGAATAGTCTCTTTTCAAAATATTGGAATAAATTTGTAACATAAAATATGTGTACAATACCAACTCTATTTTTCAGAATACCCATATACAGACAAATCAGCTTAATTGAAAATGTTCAAATGCTGTTGGTTTGTTTCTATTACACGGGTTTTATAATAATCCTTTATGCAGAAGTTGTTTTGGTACGATGGTCTACTAGTCTTGACATTTAAAAAATCAACGCATCCACTGATATTGACGTGTAAACACTTTATTTATTATAATTTAAATCGGGTTTATGTAGTACAATGATGGTAAATATTTCAGATGAATCTGGCGAAATTTTTTAATGGAAGTAGATTTACGATTTTCTGAGCAAGGGTCGGGTAAATATGGAAAGTGACTATGAAAACATACGTTTATACATATTATATACTTAGCTGGTTTGTGATAGAAATATGTTCCATAAGCCGAAACTAAAAAAGATTACCAGGCGCGTCTGTTTTGTGCGCATCTCTTCCAAATTGAAAGACCGAAATTTTGTCTTTCAATTGATCTTTCCATCGAATTCGTGGTCTTCCCCTTCTGCGTGAACCGCTTTTGTATACCTTTCATTTTCATACATTCTCACAACATGAACTAGCCAACGTAGTCGCTGCAGCTCAATACGTCTATGTCCGAGAATAGATGACACAGCTCATGGTTTGCAGATCGCTCTATAGATCTTCCGGAGAATTTTTCTCTCAAACACTCCATTTTGTGTCTCATCCGCTTGCGCAAGTACCCATGCTTCAGATCCATACAACAGCACGAGTAGTATCAGCGTCTTGTAGAGTGTGAGTTTGGCGAGAAGTGGCCTTGCTCAGTCCATAGAAGCATCTGTTGGCCTACACTATTCTTCTCCGGATTTCAAAGCTGGTGATATTAGTTTTGTTTATGGCTGTACCGAAGTATATAAAATCGTTCACTATATCAAAGCTGTAGTTTTCAAGACCCACAGTTGGTCCGAGTGTACTGGACGTCTTGCGCTTTGATGCCATCAGCTTGGTCTTCTCGCCATTTACTGCCAGTTCCACTTTGGCAGACTTCTTCAAAGGATACTGAGGTTCCAATCATTGGGCATGCATTCCTCTAGCCAAATTTTACTAATCAGTTGGTGCTTGCTCTTGATCAGCGCCTAACCACCGGTTTGAATAGTTCGGCTGGTTATCCATCCACACCTGAGACTTTATTATTCTTCAGCCGATTAATTGCTTTTCTGACCTCATCTTGGCTAGGTGGTATACAATCAATACTGTCATCTCTTATTGGTCCTTCAGCGCCTTCTTCACCGTTACTATTTGATACCAGAAGCTTTTCAAAATGCTCCTTCCAGATCCTTAGCACGCTCTCTGTATCTGTCACCAGGTTTTCTTTTTTTCCATCGGGACCTGCTGCTTTATTATTCTTCAGCCAATTAATTGCTATTCTGAACTCATCTTGGCTAGGTGGTATACAATCTATACCGTCATCTCTTATTGGTTCTGGGGTACCTTCATCACCTCCAATATTTGATACCATAAGCTTTACAGAATGTTCCTTCCAGATCCTCAACACGCTGTCTGTATCTTTACCAGGTTTCCTTTTTCATCTCTACAGGAGGATGTACCAGCACCATGAACCCGAAATACTAATTTACTACAAAATATCTATAATGGAGGCTTTGGTGCTGACGATGTTAAATATTTCAACGCGGGGACCGATGTTGAACTTTTCTGCAGAGATTTTTATTACCCTACGAATACTTGAAATCTCAAATTACTGCAACTTATTTGTCTTCAAAACACCGGCAATGGGAGAGAAATATTATTAAATATACAACATTTTTGAAAATGTGACTAATTCAAAATACCGAAAACCGTTAAATGGGAGCTAAACCAAGACGATGACCGATATATGGTTACTAGATTTGACACCCAAAGTGAATCCAAAGAAAACTAATTTCCTATAATAGAATGTCCATAAAATACCGAATAATGGGGTAACGTTATATGGCTAAATGTTGATAATTTTTGTAGGACGATTTGATCGATTTTAGCGACATTTTTTTGTTTCCGGTGATTATTTCGAGGCGTCGCAAACGGAATGACAAATTTAATATACACTTAACCCAGTGGTGAGGAACATAAAATATGTAATGAAGGGATAGGAAATTTTACTTCCAATGAAGTTTCCAACACCACATTCACCGAATAAAAAACGAGATAAATTGTTATACAAGTATTTCTTTCTAAGAAAATTAAAATAACATTTCGAATGCGTATATACTTCTATTATTTTTTTTGCAAAATCATATGCATGTATGTCTTTAATTTTACGATTGTAATTATCACAATCATTAAGCACTTTAAACTATTATTTAAATTATAATATTATTTGAATTTAATATTCATATAATCAAGGTTAAATTTAAAAGGTAGCATCTGTTATTTATTGCGTATTATGCTTTTCTTAATTTCACTTGATCTTGACTTGAATTCATTAACCCCTGAATGAGATTGTAGAAATTTCAGCAAATTGTTCATCAACAGCTACGCACTCTTTATCAATATTCATAGTAAAATATCATTTGTTATTTTGTTTGTTTTTTTTTATAAAATAACAAAATAAAACAATTAAAAAATGGAGTGAATAAAATTTATTAGATGTCACCCCCCTGATAAGCTGAACAACAAATTAATATGAGAACTAGTTTGCAAATATAATCAGCATTGTTTATAGTTTTGTATAAATAATTAATTAAGCCTAACGCCAACAATGAACCACAGATCCGAAATTAATATTTAAAATATAATAATGCAAAATATAATCTGTTTTTTACCGAATTGAATTTGAATATAAAAATTTGACATTCAAATGGGGGGTTTAGCTGCTTATCATTTTAGGAAATTTGCAATTATTATTTATTTACATTGTTCATACGACCTAGTTTTCTACCACATCAAAATATTTGCAAATCAGAATATTTGAAATTAGTATACCGAACAAAGAAAATAAGCAAAGCAAATAGTTTATGCTGATAGAGCGGGTTATGTCAGGATGGTTTTATTCAAATTATTTGTTCGTAGAAGGGTAGAATATGGATTGAATGAATCTCTTCCTTCTATTTCACACAGATATATGATGTTTACAAGGACCCTCCCTGTCCAGACTTAAGACTACTATTACTACTGTAATATAGGTAAAATAAAAAGACATTACGCTTTTTGATTTTAGAGAAAATACATTTTATTTTTAAAATACAATGCACATTTTTTTAAAAAAATATTTTACAAATTTCTTGCATACTTTTAGGCATAAATGATTTACATAAAAAGTTCGAAAGTAATGAGAATCGGGGAATTGTTTACCATTTACACTGTACCAATTACACTGTGACACAGGTTATACAAATTCATAAGCTATAAAATAACTTAAAAATCTTAAACCAATTGATGACAGAAGAAAAAAGCTAGCTTAAATTGGTTTTAACATTTTTCAATTTAGGTAGATTTTCAAATCCGATCCGATCAGTTCCGATCCCTAAATTGTTAATATTTCCAATTAATTTAATTTTTATTCAACAATAACAGGTATACAAACTATAAATATATATATTATATTTATATATTTATATTATAATTGCCACTTTGAGTAGCTTATCATCCCCCCCTATAGAATGAATTTTATATTTTTAATATCTTTTTACCTTAATTTACATTTATAATTGTACTTGTTTTATTGTACATAGTAATTGCCACTTTGACTAGTTTGTCATCCCAACCTTCAAATCGGAGGAAAATATATATGATAACTATATACACTGGTGGCCAAAACTTTTGCATTTTCCGAAAACTGAAGTGAAAGTGAAACTTTTTTCAGAAATAAATTGGTAATTTATTCACTTTTATAAAACTGAAAATATAAACACGAAATTTATTTTGAAGTCAAAATATTCTATGGTAAACTAAAATCAACTTTTTTATTTGTTCTTATAAAAAGGCAATTGTTGCTAGTAATTGACGGCTTAGCCATTATTTTTGATTGCGGCAGCACAGGCATTGAATCAATAAAATGCTCAATTTAATCCTTGGTTATAAATGCCTATGTCTGTTGATTTTGATCTGATCTGATGATTGTTCAAGAAAACCAGTAAGGAAAATAGTAAAGTCGGACGGGGCGGACTAAAAAAAAACAGATGCATCCTAACAGAGGTCGAATTTTTTAGTACGCTGTGCAAAATTTTGTGTCAATCGGCCTAACTATGGGCCTTTGGTGGACCATTTACTTAAAATCGGACGAAAATATTAATGGAGGCGATATCTAAATCTGAACAGATTTTAACGAAATTTGACACACGTTAGGCTATACTAACTTCAGTTCGTTGTACAAAGGGTTTTTGGTACTTAGGGTTTTTGGTGCACCATTTACATAAAATTGGACGAAAATGTATATGGGAGGCTATATCTAAATTTAAGGGAACCCCCCCCCCCCATTCTCGATTTTAATTTTTCAAGATTTTCAATGGGCTGGTAAATCAATGCCAATGCTTGTTAAGGTTTGTAACTTTGCACATATATAATTGAAGATTTAAAAGAGGAGAAAAATAATTTACAAAAAAATTTTGCTATTGTTTTGTTGTTGTTTTTTGTAATTAAAGAATAGTCCTTATTTTTGATGGCGGGCATGATAACTCATCACTGGAACATCGGAATCCATCACTTGATGCTGACACTTGATGTCACTTGATGCTGACACAATAAATCGGCTATATCTTCAAGAGTTCTTGATATTTTTACTTAAAATTTTGCAGGGACATTCTTGAATTAGTGTAGAATCGAATTAAATAAAAAAAATTAACCCCGAGAATGGGGGTGGTCCCCTTAAACCGATTTTTCCCAATTTAAATAGGGTTCGTCCGTGGGCCAAATAAATGAGTTATGACACATTTCATCCAATTCTGATCATAAATGCGACCTTACAAACATATGCACAAAGACATAATACCCTGTACCATAGTGTGGTGAAGGGTATAAACCACGCGACACCATTATTGATCCTCCACCATGCTTACCCTTGCAATACTGTGGCATGGACCTTTCATTTTTGGACTCTCTCACATTATTTTTTTCGTGTCTTAGTCTTTAATATTTAACTTTAATTCATCCGAGAGCATAATAGTAATCCACTGATTCGAATTCCAATTAATATGGCTTTCCAATTCATTTCAGAAAAAAACATCCTTGATACATTCCGGGCATATAGGCCTGCTACCATAGCTTGTCCACACTCTGTTCTTGAGGTTATGTACAACGGCGACAACCGTCTCACAAATTCCGTTGAATTCTTTAATGTGTATTTTTTACAGCTATGACAATTTGTTGACCAGTACGAACTGATGTTTTTTTTTTGCGTCCTCCGTTTGTGGTAGTACAATTTAGAACAATGTGGAGAATTTAGAATTGTTAATAGTTGATAATACAAATTGAAATTTAAATCGCGGCACAGTATTCCTAAAATTCTTATTATATGCAGCAATTTTTTATGGTACTAGACAGGATAGTAGCTAGAATAAAGTCTCATAAAATATTTTAAATAATTATTTATTGTTAACTAAATTGCAAATATTAATTGTAACAGTGACAGTCAAACTATTATGCTCTTTGCAATATTGGAATTTATATTTTACCTTACACAAATTTTGTCACGTATCGTAGAGTAAATGTATGAAATTAGCGGATGTGGAACGTGTTCAATAAAAAATCGAAACAGTTCAAATATGTGTAATACTATATAAGTTGGCATCAACAATTTACATTGAATTAATTGTCGTTAAGTGTTACGGGACAGTAGAAGTGATTTTAAGAAATAACAATAAATAAATAAATTAAATATTTTAGCAGTAAGAACAACATAAATATAAAACCAAAATTAAAGAAAATGTTAAAAACTCCCATAATAATATCATTAATATTAATAATTTCAATTGTTAACATTTATGCTGAAGATAGAAAAGAATTATGTGTAGGATGTTTCTCTCCTGTGACGGGAGAACAATTAAAACACGCGGAAAAACAATTGAAAATAGCATTGAGCTATTTGAAAGTTGGTCACATTAAAAAATATTGGTAATATATGCAATTATTTCGATCAAAGGTTTGACGATTTGCTTTTAATTTTTCCAATAGTCTTTTACAGATAAACTCAGCTGAACAACAAGTTGTGAGTGGTTTAAAATACCGCTTCAATGCTGATTTAATTGATGCCTACAGTAGGAAAAGGACTTGTGACGTTGTTTTATATAATGGAATAAATCATGAAAACGAAATTACTATTAAATGTCCTAACAAACGTGTTATAACTAAAACTTTTGTGCTTTAAAACGTATTAAAATAATAAATATAAAAGCGTAATTTTAACAGAAATTGACGAGTATAATATTAAAATCAGTAAGGAAAGTAGTAAAGTCGGACGGGCCGACTATATGATACCTTTTACCACTTTGGGTATATTCAAGAGATGCATGCAAGAGACGCATTTTTTAGGGACCATTGTTAGAAAGTGGACTAAATTAAATATGTGATCTGTGTCAATATGTAAACCGATTTAATCCTACGATCAATAACCGGGAACATTTGTAGCTTTTTATACCCTCCACCATGGTATGGAGGGTGTAATAAGTTTGTTTTTTATTTTATCACCGAAATAATCATTTCCGACGCTATAAAGTGTATACATTCTTGATCAGCGTAAAATTCTATGACGATGTCTGCTGTAATCACTCTAGCCTCCAAACAAATTGAGATAAATGGCCTACATTTTGCATTTGGTCAAGTTCGAAGATGAGCTATATTGGTCCACGGTTAGGCATAGCCCTCATATAAGGGTACTCCCATGTTTCGTTTTGGGTTTCTTGAGTGCCCTATTTAAGCGAATTCGCTCCAATTTGGTACAATGGACTCTTTTTGGGTATCAAATGTCTCCACTAAATATTATATCGGTTTACTTTTTGTTGTCAATCGAAAAAAACATGAAGGTTTGGTGTACCATTCACCTAAAATCGGACGAAAATATATATGGGAGCTATATTTAAATCTGAACCAATTTCGTCCAAACTTACCAGACGTTATTGTAGACCCATTTCGATACGTTGTGCGTAATGTTCTGTCAAACGGGCACACTTTAACTCTATATCTAAATTTACACCGATTTCAATAAAAATTGACACATGTTAGGCTATACTAACGTTAGTACTTTGGAAGCTGTATGTAAATCTGAACCGATTTCAATAAAACTTGGCACACATTAGGATATCTCAGCTTCAGTGCGTTGTGTACAATTGTGTGCCAATAGGCCTAAATTTGACTTTTTGGTGCACCATTTGATAAAAATCGGACGAAAATATAGATGAGAGCTATATCTAAATCTGAACATATTTTCTCCCATTTTAATAGAGTTCGTCCTTGGGGCAAATAAATGATATGTGCAAAATTTTATCTCATTCGGACGTTTTATTGGCTCTACCTGAAATTGCCAATAAAATTGGATTCCTGGCCCATAGTTCGGCTCTATTATTCTACGTTTAAATTAATTTAGACCAATCCCGATCTGGCACGTTGGCAATAGGACATTTGTGTGTCGTTCAAATCGTCGGTAGAGTTCCGATTGTTAAGAATATAGCTTTGAAATTTTAATTTAATACTCATTTCAATATTGGAATTTCAATTTTACATTTCACAAATTTTGCCACGTATCGGAGAATAAATGTTTGACATTAGCGGATGTGGAACGTGTTCAATATAAAATCAAAGCAGTTCAAATATTTGCAATACTATATAAGTTGGCATTAACATTTTGCATGGAATTATTTGTCGTTAAGTGACAGGTCAATAGAAGTTCTTTTAAAAACAAAAAAATATTGTAATAATAACAACATAAATATAAACCCAAAATTAAAGAAAATGTTAAAAACTCCCATAATAATATCTTCAATATTACTAATATCAATTGTTGACATTTATGCTGAAGATAGAAGAGAATTTTGTGCAGGTTGTTTCTCCCCTGTGACGGGAGAGCAATTAAAACTTGTGGAAAAACAATTGAAAATAGCTTTGAGTTATTTGAAAATTGGACATATTCAAAAATATTGGTAATATACAATATTTATTTTTAAAACTGATTGTGTTTATTTAATTATTTGTTTGTTTTTTGTCATACAGTCTTTTGCAGATAAACTCAGCTAAAAAGCAAGTTGTGAATGGTTTAAAATATGCCTTAAATGTTGACTTAATTGATGTCCACAGTACGAAAAAGACCTGTGACGTTGTTTTATATAATGGAATAACTCATCATAACGAAATTACTATAAAATGTCCTAACAAGCGTGTAATAAGTAAAACATTTGTGCTTTAAAACTTATTAAGTTAATAAAAATAAAAATTGTATTTTTTTACGAGAAATTAACGAGTATTAAAACATACACTTAATGTTCCGACAATCTATCCACGAATAATATCTAAACTAGTAAGGAATGTAGTAAAGTCGGACGGGCCGACTATATGATACTCTTTACCACTTTGGGTATATTTAGAACATGCATCCATTTTTGAAGGACCTTTGAGACGAAATTGAACTAAATTAAATATGTGATCTATATTTATTCCAATGATGGGACAGTCAAACAAACCTAGATAAAAACTAACGAAAATATATATTTTAGATAATTCTGAACTGATTTCAGATACGTTGCGCAAAAGCTTGTGTCAATCGAACAAACTTTGTCCCAATTTCCTAAAATCGCGATATATATCTAAATCTGAACCATTTCGATATATATCATTTTTTCAGACTATACTAACTTCTGTACGATATGGTGCACCATTTACCTAAAATCGAACGAAAATATATATGGGAGCTATATCTAAATCTGTACAGTTACATCAATGGAATATAGTGGCTAAAATCTTTATTTTGCGGTACATGTGGTTGTTTCAGATAGTAATTGTAAGTTCAATTTTAAGAATTGCAGCTCTATCTGTTCACCAATATCCAAATTGTAACAGATTTGGTACAATTCTGTACTTTTCGTACCCATATTCCAAAAATATCTCAATCCTTCACTGCGACAGTATTATTAGTTGCAACTGTCAGAATTTCAGTTCTATCCGTTCACCAATGTCCAAATTGTACTAAATTTAGTACTTTTCGTATCTCAGTCATGCACTCCAATAATAAGCTTAAGTCTAAATTTAAAGAGTCCAAATCTATCCGCTCACCAACTTCTAAATTGTACCAAATTTTGTGGCATTTATTACTTTTCGAAGACGTAAGTACGACTTTCCTAAACTTCCTCAATACTAAAGTTCAACAGTCATTTTAATCATCAATTTCTGGATCCCAGCCCATTCCGTTCACATAGATCCAAATTATATCAATTTAATACCATTTCGTACTTTTCTTTTTTGTCGATTCTGTACCCGAACAGTAATTGATTTCTAAAAATAAGAATTCCATCTGTTAAGTTCGCACTATAGGGACTTGGGTGGTGGCAGGTACAGTGCAGTTGTGGTTCTCCCAATAGAGTCAGTACGCCCAATGCGTACTCGTGAGCCAAAATAAAAATATATAAATAGAAAATAAACCACACTAGTTTTATTAGTAAAAGGGTTTGACCAATGCCGACTATTTATTTATTGGTAACGATATTACCTTAAGGTACAACGATATGTACGGTGGCTTACAATAAAGCCTTGGTGTTCACAACAATATGTGAGTGTAGCCAGTCAGTAACCAACGAAAGTAATACAAGTAATAATAACGTTTGTTGACACAAAGATGCCTAAAGGTGGCGCAAACTCAAACATGTAAGCAAAAGCCCGGTGAAATCTGTCAGCCTCATACAATTACAAGCATGTATTAAAGAGGAGTGAACAGATCAAAGGCTAACTATGTATTTAACTATTTTAAACAGCTATTCTTTCTTAAACACAATCTATCGCTATCCGTTCACACAAATCCAATTTGTGCAATATTTTGTACTATTTATCACTTTTCGCTCCCAAGGGGTACGAATCAATTAGAATTAATTGTAATTCCAAGTTTCAGGATTCCAACCCCCCATCCGTTCACAGAGAAACAATTTGTATCATAGTTAGTACAATTTAGTACCCATAAGTAAAAATTTCTAAATTACCTAATAATCTAAATTCCAAATTTCAGCATTACAATTCTATCCTATCAGCCTAATGGAAATTGTACCAAATTTTGCATTATTTAGCACCTTTCTTACCCTATTATAACGAATTTTCAAAACAACCTCAACATTGCAAAACTTTCAGAATCCCAGCTCTACCCTTCACATGAATCCAAATTGTACCATATTTAGTACCATTTAGGACATTTCGTGCGCATAAGTACGAATTTCCTAAACTACCTCCATCATATTTCTAGCTGTAATCTTGATTGAGATTTCAAATTTCCATTTCTATTAGTTCAACAAATCTAAAATCTTACATTACAACTCTACATTCGCCAAATAATGAATTAAAAAATTTGTTTGAAAATTTTGGACCAATCGGACACATTTTTGCACTGGATCTAGGCTTGGGGAAGATAACACGTTTTCTTCAAATCGGACATTCCTTTTGTTTATTATTAAATTTATAAATACTGATTTTTGTTTATCATATATGGGGATGTACGGGAAATAGTGGACCAATGGGTCTCATCTTTAGACTTTCTGTGACCTTGGTAAATATAATATGTTGGGTAAAGTTTGGATCAAATTGGAAATTCCATTCGCTTGATATTTAATTTATAAACATTGAAAATTTTACGCCTTTTGGTTGGTACCAAAAGGAGTGAACTAATGGGTCTAGTCTTTGGACTTGATCTAGGCTTGGTAAAGATATTAGGTTGTGCAAGTTTTTTTTTTTCAAATCGGATAATTCGTTCTCATTAATTATAAATTATAATTTTTAGCACAATTTTGACCATTTTGAGGGAGGTATCAGAGAGAGTAGACCGATATTCTCCATCTTCGAACATGTTTGGAACAAATATTATGATGTGCAAAGTTTGGATGAAATTGGTTACTCCCTTCGAGAATTTCACCAGCCGGCAGACAAACAGACGGGCAGCCGGACATTTGTAAATCGACCCCAAATTGTCTGAAACGGATTGGACAAAAAATAAGAGATCAAAAACCAATATTTCGATGAGCAAATGTATGCCGTATCAAAGTATATATACCTTTATTAGTCATAAGGCTGAGGGTATAAAAAGGGATGGGCATATATCGGGGACATATTAAAAACAAGGATCTACATTGTTTATTTTTTCATAGATGTATGTCGGCCCCGAATGAAAAATTACAGCTGCTTTGTGGGAAATGGGGCAAAAATCTTTAAAATACTGAAAATAGGACGTGACCTGAAAATGGAAGCTGTGCCAAAACATGGACATTTTGTAAATATACAGTTCATCTGAATTTTTTAACCCAACATGATGTCTGATATGGCGAAGAACCCAACATGATGTCTGATATGGCGAATCTCTTGAGCCTGTCTCGTTCAATGGAAACGTTTGTTCGTCATTAAAATCTCATAGTTATCGATAACAATACAATATTGAGTTATCTGAGAATAGCTCAATTTCGTTGTAATGTATATAAATAAGTATGTGTTGTATGTATTAAAATAAATTGCGTATGCCATTCGTATGGACTCGACACAATAACTGATAATATTCATAAGTATGCTAAACAGTTCTTTGTGTTTTAATCTCTTAACTGTGGCGTTAAAACGTCAGCAGGTCAGTATTTAGTTTCATTTTGGGTTTCAACACATAAACATCGTTTTGAACATAACAAAAAACATAATGAATAAAATTTTCTTAATTTCGATCATAGCTGTAACTTTAGTGGCAATCAATGGTTTTCCTAGTGGGGTAATGTTTTAAATTTGAAATAAATAATATTATAAATTCAAAGCAAATGCATTTAATTAGAAATTACAACCAAAGGGAGCTCCTCGCCAATTGGAGGGTGAAGGCCTCAAGGAGGCCGAAGAAACTTTAGATTTCTCACTGAAGAAATTGGCCACTGGTGAAAATGCAATTAATTATAAGTGAGTATTTCTGATGACTAATTTACTTCATTATTTATTTGAGTAATTTATTATTTATATTCTTCAATAGGATTTCCAAGGTCAATTCGGCAAGCAAACAAACGGTCTCGGGCACTTTGTATCGAATCAATGCTGATATCATTGATGGCGATGAAATAACTAAAAAATGTGATATCAGTATTTGGTCACGAGCATGGCTGCAAAATGGTATTGAAGTCACTTTTAAGTGTAACAATGATCAGGAAGTATTCACTCGCCAGCACAGTGCCTAATCGTGTAATTGGAATGTCAAATAAATACAAATACATAATGTTTATTCGTTTTTGTGCAGATTGGATTTTCTTGAATGGGTTGAGGATTATATATGGAATTTATTTATGTGAAAAACTGATTCGTTCTGTTATATATTGAGTATATTATAGATATGGTGTAACTATTCAAAATCATCGCAGATATCAGATCCTATAAATTTAAGGGAACACTAAATTTGTTAGTGTCTGACTCCGATATCTGGTAGTTGAATTTGCAGACGTTGTTTACAACTTCAATTTGGAGACTTAAAACCAAACCAGTGAGCGGAGCAGTATAGTCGGACGGGGCCGACCATACGATACCCTACACAACTACCACGGAACTCAAATTTTCTGCGGATGTTTATTCCGAGCCTGGGCAATATTTCGTGATATTTGCACCCTCTTGCCCGATTAGAGGTAAACAGCACATCTTCCTCACACCTACATATTTTCCGAATATTACGAGTATTCACTAGAGCTATTGTCCAGATTCCCTTCACAGTAAGTTGTGTTGTGATGTTCGGCTTTCGACTCGAAAATAACACAAAAAATTAAGTTTTCGGTCCACTTCATTCCAAAATTATTATCTGATCATCACCGAAAATTATAGGCGTTGTCCTTGACCATAACCGAAACCTCATGGAACATTTCAAAGCGATCAGCGCTATAGTTCCGCTCTCTAGAGTGATAATGGGTTACTAAATAATATACGAATAATAATATACGAATACGGAGATACCTGTAAATATTTAGGTGTAACTCCCACATCCGAGCACATACAACAATATAATTGGTATTAATTTAAAGGTCAACCACTCCTCTTGTATATAATATAAACTTCTCGGGTCTATGTCCTTCAGGGGTAAATATATACGCTATAGAATACAAATTTAGTCATTTTTCACACAAAAGTCAGGGTCCATTTGACCCGCTAAATATTGACCGATCTCTATAAAAACAGGCATGCTTATTCTTTGGCCCGATCCCCTTCTCCATGGAAAATTTCACGATGTTCGGGCCATTATTGCGGCCTCTGCAGCGACCAGAAAAACCGACAAAAATTTAGTATTTGGTCCATTTCATCCCCTAAATATTAACCGATCTTTTCCAAAAACAATAGGGGTCTTCATTGGCCAGAACCCAACCTACATGCAAAATTTCGTGAAGATTGATCCATAACTGTGGCCTGTATCGTGTTTACAAATTATAATGGACAGACGGACGGACGGACGGACACACATGTCTAGATCGACTCAGCTAGTCGAGATATGACGATCGGTATACTTAAAGGTGGGTCTAGGACCAATATTTCGCGGCGTTACAAACTTTTGGGGCTGCACAAAGCTATAATACCCTGACAACATAGTTGTGTAGGGTATAAAAACCGAAAGTTGCTAGCAGAAGTCACTGCTGGAAGTAATTTGTTATTTTGAATTCCAAACTTAGTTCAAGTTCGAAGATTGGGAACAAAATAGTCAAAATTGTGCAAAAAATTAATGGAACCCATTGGCTCACTTCTTCTGTTAACCTCACAAAGGGTCAACATTTTCAATATTTATAAATGCAATATCAGGTGAATGAAATGTCCGATTTGAACTAGACTTTACACAACTTATTATCTTTACGAAGCATAGATAAAGTCTGAACTTGAGACCCGTTTACCTTTTCCTCTGGTATCTCCCAAAAAATATATAATCTTGTAAATTTTACTTAAATAACCGAATTGATCAACATTAAATCTGAAACATCTTTGATAAAAACATATACTTCATATAAAATGAATAATAAATTCGGTGTGTAACTCCGAAGACCTTCTCCGCAATTTATATATACTTATCTTTTTTAATATTTATTCAATAGTGTTGGCGGGTTATTTGAGATACCCAGTTTGTCGTTTTTATAAAAATAATTACTTATTAGTGGGGAAAGTATGACATTGCCCACCAAAGCGAAAGGCAGGGGAGACTATAGTTTCAGATGTCGCCACTGATCCTCATCACTTCCGTTATGTCTCTTGTAACAAAACGATGTACTTGCGGTACCCGCGATATCACCTCACTGAGAAGTTTGTTGGTGCCTGACTTCGTGGTTAACAAGGTATTTGAAAACAAATGCATACTTTTCCCACTGCCATGTGTTACTCTGTTGAAATCACGATCGCAATATTTAAGATAGGGCCCTGAAATTCTGCGCAGATATTGCTAGTACTCCTAGGATTTTCTTTTGGGCAGGCTTTCCAACCCAATGGCAGCAATTTGTTATTTGTATAGCACAATTCTGTACTAAAGTTTAATAATGGTATTTTGGTATTTTGAGAATATCATTAGATTTGTCCAAAACATAACACACATCATTCTAGACTTAATTCAGTACGTTATGCCAAATTTCGTGCCAATCGGAAAATTTATAGGGGCTTTGGTGCACCATTTACATTAAATCGGGCGAAAATATATATGTGAGCTTTATTTAAATCTGAACCGATATTCACGAAACTTAAAATTTATTATTCTAGACTTAATTCAGTACATTGTGCCAAATTTCCTGCAAATCGAAGATATATAGGGATTTTGGTACACCATATACATAAAATCGGACGCAAATGTATATGGTGGCTATATCTAAAACTGAACCGATTTTCACGAAACTTAGCACATCTCATTCTAGACTCATTAAATAACGTTGTGCCAAATTTCGTGCAAATATATAAGGACTTTGGTGCACCATTTACATAAAATCGGACAAAAATACATATGGGAGCTATACCTAAACCTGAACAGATTTTCACAAATCTTAACACACCTAATTCTAGTCTTAATGTAGTACTCTATGTCAAATTTCGTGTAAATTGAAAGATATATAGGGACTTTGAGGCACCATTTACTTAAAATCGGCGGACGGACATGCATAAATCGACTCAGAAAGTGATTCTATACATATTCTCAAAAGGAACCATGGATCTATCTCGTTTACTTTTGCATGTTACAAACATAGGCACAAAGACATAATACCCTGTATTACAGTGTGGTGAAGGGTATAAAAATAATTTGTCCTTCATTGTACGAAAACTTATACTTTGTAACCTTGTTACGATACCACTAAACGTTGGATTAGTTAGAAATTTCGGGATGGTTTAAATTCCCAAGTAAATGCAAAATAATCTTATCGCATTTCATAATTTTTATTTTATTAAACCCTTTGAGCACCGAATTTTTCCGTAATTATAGAATGACTTTATGTGCACAGATTTAATGCAATTATCCTATATTGAATATGAACAATGTCGACGTGAAAATCATTTTAAATTATTCTCTATTTTAATTCTTATAACAATAATAATATTTTAAATAAAAATTATTTCGATGCTTCGCACAGCTCCATTTTCCAGCACCGCAATTGACCCCAGAACCCCATAAGGTTCTAGCCAGTCTCTTGAAAACACGAGTTCACAATATTTAAGATAAAACATTGAAATTTATCTGATACTACTCCACATTTTTGCCAAACCCCCATATGACGATATCCTTAACATGTTCGTATTTTGTATACGTTTTCCGACCAATCTGGCTACAATTGTCCATTTGGGACTCTCATTGGGTAAATGCCAAAAATTTATAACAATGTTAAGTTCGGCCCGGACGAACTTTTTATATGAGGGTGACATTCATTGTTTCGTGGTGCATCATTAATTCTTGCAACTAGGTCGTAGGGTCAATAAGGAGTACCACCTCAATGTATTGTGCAGTTTGCGTAAATAACGCAACAGTTCACACATCGAATCTTGGCAGTGAGTTTTCGGTCGAAAACAAACCCGTTTTTATGACTAAAACACCGATAGTTATTCTTCCTCACCATAAGGTAATTATTAATTACTAAGGGTTAATTTTTGATCAGATATCGAATACTTAAGTCCACGTTATGAATAAGACAACAACATTTAAGGTTGAAAATATGAACCCTGAATGACAAATTCGGCATAAGTCAAGATTTGGAGTTATGGAGTGATGATTTTTGCTGGGAATTCTCAAATTCATGAAGCAAAAAGTTTACGGATAATGCAGGTTATTTTTCAGTTGACATGTCTTCAGTCATATCGTCCTTATTTGTATACCCTACAGAACTATATTGTCAGGGTATTATAGCTTTGTGCAGCCCCAATAGTTTGTAACTCCGCGAAATATTGGCCCTAGACCCACCTTTAAGTATACCGATCGTCATATCTCGTCTCGCTGAGTCGATTTAGACATGTGTGTCCGTCCGTCGGTCCGTCTGTCCATTATAATTTGTAAACACGATACAGGCCACAGTTATGGACCAATCTTCACGAAATGTTGCAAGTAGAATGTGTTCTGCCCAATGAAGACCCCTATGAAATGGACCAAAAACTTTATTTTTCTTTGATTTTCTGGTCGCTCCTGGCGCCGCAATTATAGTCCAAGCATCGCGAAATTTTACATAGAGAAAGGGATCGGGCCGAAGAATAAGCATGCCAGTTTTGATAAAGATCAGTCACTATTTAGCGGTTCAAATGGACACTGACTTTTGTATGAAAAATAACAAAATTTGTATTCTATAGCGTCAATATTTATCCCTGAATGGCCTAGACCCGAGAAGTTGATAGGAGGAGAGGAGGAGTCGTTGACCTTTAAATTGATATAGGATTTTTCGGTTAATTGCACATCAAAATTTGCACAAATTTTTGTTCAATTAACCGAGGAACCAATTATCCGAACTCGCTTAATTGAATAGTTTGTTCAATTAAAGTAATCACGTATTATTGGAACTACTAATGATTTAAAAAAATTCAATGTCAAATACAAATTACGCTTTCTCGCAGTTTTTTCTTAGCAATAAACATATGTTTTGAATTAAATTATGTCAAATATGAATGTAAAAAATTACAGATTATTTGTCAATTATTATTATGCAATTAACCGGTGAAAAGTAAAAGGAAATTTATTTTTGATGACATGAATTTTGAACCAATTAAGCGGGAAAATCAATTAACAGGGTTTAATTAGCCGAGAAAATTTACATGTATTTTCCTATGAAATATTTTTTGCCCCATCATGTGGTTCAATTAAGCGTGGAAACCAATTAACCGAAAAATACTGTACCAATTATATTGTCGAATGTACCCGGATGTGGGAGTTACACTTAAATATTTACAGGTGCTTACGTATTCAGATATTATTTAATAACCCATTACCACACTAGAGGGCTGAAATATATATTCAATTTTTTTCCTTGAGGATCCAGATATGGTCGAGGACAATGCCTATAATGATGATCAGATAATAATATTGGTATGAAGTGGACCGAAATTTTTTTTGCTTTTTTTCGATTTTTTCGGCCACAATTATAAGCCGAACATCACAACACTACCCACGGTGAAGGGAATATTGGCAAGTAATTAGAAGGACTGTACTGAATATTAGTAATATTCGGAAAATATGTCAGTATATGGAAGAGGTGCTGTTGGACTCTCATCGGGCAAGGGAGCGCAACAATCACGAAATATATTGCCCAGGCTCGGAATAAATATCCGTAGAAAGTTAGGGTTACGTGGTAGTTGTGTAGGGTATCGTATGGTCGGCCCCGTCCGACTATACTGCTCCGCTCACTGGTTTTAACCCATAAACGTATTACCACAAGAATACATTTTTCGATCCATAAATATTCAAAAAAAAAAAAATAATAATAATAAATAAATAAAAATAAAAAATACAGAAAACTTTATATCCCTGCACACTAAAAAAATTCGTTTCAATTGTAGAGTATAAAGAACTGTCAGATTAGTTTGAAATATTTACCATGAATATATTTCATTGCATAATAAGTTAGAAGCATTTATTCTTGGGAGGCACATCCGGATTTCCAAATTTTGGAACCGGATTCTCAGACAACAAAACCGTTTATTTTACTTGTATTTTAATTTATATTGTTTTATTTTCTATGAACATTTCTTATAATAATCATCTACCTTATCCATAATAGGTTTACAATCCGATGCATATGTATTACCGTTTTCCAGCCATTTTCTCGATCTAATGCTAACATCACAATTCATTTTTATTTTATTGTTTTTAATCACATCAAGATTAATCTCGAAAAACGAGGTAGAAAACGTGCGTTTTATGGCAGATTGAATATTATCTATCCTGTAAACACAAAATGTATTGTTACCAAAATAATTATTTATTTATAATTGAAACTCACGTTAAATTATATAAATGTTTCGCATTCGCATATTTCATTAACGATAACTCTAACATTTCAACAGCCAACATGAGATCATCACCTTCCAATGGACGGGCTTCATCGGCTGGTTGGAGTATCTAGTAATTGGTTTATTTTTCAATGAATATAAATGTGAAATTGTTTAAGAAATCTT
>NW_026883680.1:0-51096 GCF_032173495.1 Musca vetustissima
AATTGTTGACGGTTGCCCTACATGGATTTTTTGCGGATTTTTGAAGAATCCTTAGGACTACAGGTTTGGATTTTTAAGGGTATTTTTTGAAGAATCATTAGGACTATAGGCATGCATTTTTTAAGGGTATTTTTTGAAGAATCATTAGGACTATAGGCATGCATTTTTCAAGGGTATTTTTTGAAGAACTCTTAGGACTATAGGCGTGGATTTTTGAAGGATATTTTTGAAGAACTCTTAGGACTATAGGCGCGGATTTTTTAAGGATATTTTTTGAAGAACTCTTAGGACTATAGGCGTGGATTTTTTAAGGATATTTTTTGAAGAACTCTCAGGTCTATAGGCGTGGATTTTTTATGGGTATATTTTGAAGAATCCTTAGGACTATAGGCGTGGATTTTTTAAGTATATTTTTTTAAGAATCCTTAGGACTATAGGCGTGAATTTTTTAAAAATATTTTTTGGGGCTATAGGCGTTGATTTTTTTATTATGGATATTTTTTGTAGAATCCCGAGGGCTATAGACGTGGATGTTTAAGGATATTTTTTTAAGAATCCTTATAACTATATGCGTTGAATTTTTAAGGATATTTTTTGAAGAATCCTTAGGCTATAGGCGTGGATGTTTTAAGGATATTTTTGAAGAATCCTTAGGAGTATAGGCGTGAATGTTTTAAGGATATTTGTGGAAGAATCCTTAAGGCTATAGGCGTGGATTTTAAGGATATTTTTTGAAGGACTCTTAGGACTATAGGCGTAAAGTTTTTAAGGATATTTTTGGAAGAACCCTTAGGACTATAGGCGTGGATGTTTTAAGGATATTTTTTGAAGAATCGTTAGGACTATAGGCGTGTTTTTTTTAAGGTTATTTTTTGAAGAATCCTTGGGATTACAGGCGTGGATTTTTTAAGGATATTTTTTGAAGAGTCCTTAGACTACAAACGTTGATTTTTTAAGAATATTTTTTGAAGAACTCTTAGGACTATAGGCGTGGATTTTTTAAGGTTATTTTTTGAAGAACTCTTAGGACTATAGGCGTGGATTTTTTAAGGTTATTTTTTGAAGAACTCTTAGGACTATAGGCGTGGATTTTTTAAGGTTATTTTTTGAAGAACTCTTAGGACTATAGGCGTGGATTTTTTAAGGATATTTTTTGAAGAACTCTTAGGACTATAGGCGTGGATTTTTTAAGGATATTTTTTGAAGAACTCTTAGGACTATATGCGTGGATTTTTTAAGGATGTTTTTTGAAGAAGTCTTAGGGCTATAGGCTTGGATTTTTTAAGGATATTTTTGAAGAAGTCTTAGGACTATAGGCGTGGATTTTTAAGGATATTTTTTGAAGAAACTTTAGGGCTATAGGCGTAGGTTTTTTAAGGATATTTTTTGAAGAAGTCTTAGGGCTATAGGCTTGGATTTTTTAAGGATATTTTTGAAGAAGTCTTAGGACTATAGGCGTGAATTTTTAAGGATATTTTTTGAAGAAACTTTAGGGCTATAGGCGTAGGTTTTTTAAGGATATTTTTTGAAGAATTCTCAGGGCTATAGGCGTAGGTTTTTAAGGATATTTTTTGAAGAATTCTCAGGGCTATAGGCGTGGATTTTTTAGTGATATTTTTTGAAGAATTCTCAGGGCTATAGGCGTGGATTTTTTAGTGATATTTTTGGAAGAATCCTTATGGCTCTAGACGTGGATTTTTTAAGGATATTGTTTAAGAAACCTTAGTGCTAAAGGAGTGAATTTTTAAGAATTTTTTTAAAGAATCCTTAGGGCTTTAGGCGTGGATATTTTTAAAGTTATTTTTTAAAAAATCCTTAGGGCTTTAGGCGTGGATTTATTATTTTTTGAAGAATCCTTGGGGCTTTAGGCGTGGATTTATTATTTTTTGAAGAATCCTTGGGGCTTTAGGCGTGGATTTTTTGAAGAATCCTTAGGGCTTTAGGGGTAGATTTTTAAGGTTATTTTTTGACGAATCCTTAGGGCTTTAGGCGTGGTTATTTTTAAGGATATTTTTGGAAGAATCCTTAAGGCTTTAGGCGTGGATATTTTCAAGGATACTTTTTTAAGAATCCTTAAGGCTTTAGGCGTGGATTTTTTTAAAAAATCCTTAGGGCTTTAGGCGTGGATTTTTGAAGGATGTTTTTTGAGGAATCCTTGGGGCTTTTGGCTTGGATTTTTAAGGATATTTTGAAGAATCCTTGGGGTTTTTGGCTTGGATTTTTTAATTATATTTTGAAGAATCCTTGGGCTTTTGGCTTGGATTTTTAAGGATATTTTGAAGAATCCTAGGGGCTTTTGGCTTGGATTTTTAAGGATATTTTGAAGAATCATTGGGCTTTTGGCTTGGATTTTTAAGGATATTTTGAAGCATCCCAACGGATTTTCATGAATAAGTGTGAATGTTTTAAGTATATTTAAGTAGTTTTTGAAGAATTCTAAAGTATATGACATATATGTTAAAGGATATTTTGTGGAACATCTTTAAAGCTATAGCGAAGCGGTTCATTCATATTTTTCATATTTTTATGCATCTTTATACCCATAGTCTTGAATTTGAAGGGTATTCTTCAAATCTATTAAAAAAAGACAACTTTATCATATGTGCTATAATTTTCACCACAACTTTATATCTAATTTAAAATTGTTTTGTATATAGCGCATACAATGTGTAAATGTAATCCTTTCTATTACAGCCATCACTTCACTTTTTTGTGGGATGTTTTTGTTTGAGATTTCAACATTTACAATCCTAAGTACCTGGCCGGTTCGTAGAAGAATTGTAATTTTGTGTATAGCGTACAAACACCCACTACATCGCTCCCAACTCATTCATCTCCACAAAATAAATCTCCTCCATACCTTGCCGAACAAAATCCCATCAAAAAATTTTAATCTTACAGACGTCCTGTGTTTGCCTCTTACATTCACTTTGGTGCTTGGTGAAAACTTCTCTAATGAAAAGTCATTGTTATTAATGTTGTTGACTTTAAGAGTTCGCAATAGAGGGGGATGGGTATTGGGTTGGTCCACCTACAACTCTCCCGGCTAAATGTCTCTTCAACATATTTTAATTTTCATGTAATTATCATAAAATGCCTGCGGAATTATTTATTTAGCTTCATAAAAGTTGTTTCTTTGTTTTATTTTTGTTGACCAATAATTTGAACGGAACGGAATTGGTAGCCATCAGGAAAGTAGTGCGCGGTGGCAGGCCCATAAACTCTTACACAGATTTCTTACTGAGTGTCATTTGGTCTGTGTCGGTGTCCAAAAGTAGATAGTTAGCATCTTTTAGACATTTATTGATTTTATTTGTTCGGCAGAACTTTTTTTGTTCTAGAAGTCTTCTACTTTGCAAAGTGCCTCTTGCATAAATTATCACATTTTTTGTTTTCGTCCTTTAATTGTTTTAATGTGCCAGTGTCTGAGTGGTTTAAAATTAAATTCTAAATTGAAGAGAGCTTTTGTATTGATGAAATGATTGATTTTTCCAAATGTAGGTCAATTACATGATAAGGATACTTTAATGAGGTAATTGTAGTTTAATGAGAACGGCAAGAAATTTTGGGCATAATATACAATTTTAACTTAAATTGTAGTTGTGTTTAGTTAGGACATTTGTGCGACATTGTTTTTAATCATACTTAAATATGATTTTTAATGATATTTTTTAAAATTCTTATCGAGTTTAAAGGACATTTTAATCATTCTTAAGGCTATAGATTGGATTCCTTAAGGATAATTTGTGAAGCATCCTTAAGGCAATATGTTTGGATTTTTAAGGATATTTTTGAAACATGCTTAGGGCTACAGTCATGGATTTTTAATGATTATTTTTGAAGCATATATATGTATTTTTAATTATAGTTTGAAGCATATTTATCGTCATTGGCATGGACTTTTTAAGGATTGTTTGAAGCATCCTTAAGGATATTTCTTGAAGCATCCTGAAGGCTATAGACAAGGGTTTATTTTACAGTGATCCTTAAGGCTATAGGCGTAGATTTTTAAAATATTTTTTTAAAGCATCCTTAAGGCTACATGGCTGTATTTTGAAGGATATTATTGGAAACATCCCAAAGGTTATAGCGTGGATTTTAAGGATATTTCTAAAAGCTTCATAAATGCAATATGCGAGGATTTTTCAAGGATATTTTTGGAAGCAACCGTAATAGCTATTGGGGAGAATTTGTTTAAAGATTTTTTGGTAGCATCCTAAAGGCTTTTGCCTTAGATTTTAAGGATGTTTTTGGAAGCCTCCTAAAGGCATAGGCGTGGAATTTTTGAGGATATTTCATGCAGCATAAGGCTGTATTCATATAGTTCTTGAAGCATCTTTTAAACTATAGGCGTGGATTTGTGAAGGATCATTTTTGAATCATCCTTAATGCAATAGGTACGAATTTTTAAGGATTTTTGTTGACCTTTCTTAAGGCCATAGACCTGAATCTTTTAATGGTAATTTTTGAAGTTTCTTTAGAACAATTTTTGAAGCGTTCTTAAAGCAATAGACCTGAATATTTTTAAAGACAATTTTTGAAGTGTCCGTAAGGCTATAGGTATGGATTTTTTAAGAATCTTGTTTAAGCACCCTTAAGGCTAAATGAGTGGATTTTCTAAGTATATTTTTTGAAGCAGTCTTAAGACTAGAATATATGCTTGATTTATTAAGGCTATCTTTTACTTAAGGATATATGGGTGGATGTTTACGAATATTTTTTGAAGCATCCCTAAAGCTATTGGTATGTTCTTAAGGACATGATTTTTCAATGACATTTTTTTATTTTTTCGGTAAAACATAAAGATCGGCTTAAATTAAAATTATTGTAAATGTAGAATTGATTTCATTATTTTGGAAAATTCATATATACTTATTCAATTTAACAATAACAATTATCTTTTTATTATTAATTGTCTTAATCGTTCTTTTTTTTGCCTGGAACGACTTCAACTTGTCGTTTATAAGCGTTGTTATTCCATATTTTTTTCTCATTTTACCCGTAGTCCGCACAGCAATCAGTCAATAAAAATATGTTTAAGACAATATTACTCTATTGTATGTTTATTTATCAATATTATTATTTAATAATATATTTTATTTTCCTATATACATCTCTTTACAGTTCTGCTGCTGACATCATGCACCCAGGGCTGTCGATTTAATTGTCCAACAAATGTTCCCATTGATAAGGAGATTTGTGCAAGTGACAGAGTGGGTAAGACATGTTATCGTTTCAGTCCATGTCATTTGAATGCCGAAAATTGCAATCGAAGAATGTTACGGCAACCAGGTAAGATTCCATAAATATATAAAATATAATTTAAATTAAGAAAACTTTAATAATTTTATCGCAGAACTTGGCAGAGTAGATATGAATCGTTGCCGAGATATAAAGCAACCAAATTGGACAGGTCGATGTCGTATACATTAATGTATCATATATGTTAATTTAAAAATAAAAAATAAAATAATTTAATTAAAATATGTATGAAGTCAATTTCATTACTAAACTTTAAATTAATTATTATTGATTTTGATATTGAATAAAGTATTTCAAAAGTTATTCAAATATTACTGAAGCTTTAATTTGTGCCATTCCAATCTCCTGCAACAATAGATGGCATTGCTTTCGACAAATAAACAGGTGGATTGAGTACCATTTAGTACAAAATTTCATGACTCGAGTTCTACAGGTTCATCCAAATTAAATTTGTACCAAATTTAGCACACATTATTTCCATTATTTCAACCATCCAACGAAACTTCCTGCATTCGCCAGTCCTACACCATCACAATGATTCCAAATTCCAATTTCAGGATTCCAAGTCACAATTTAAATTGTACCAAATTTAGTACACAATAGTACAAATTTCCAAAACTACATACCCCAATCGTACATACCCACAGTGATTCTAAATCCAAGTTTCAGAATTCCAACTCTATCGGTCCACCCACAATTCAAAGTGTACCAAATTTAGTACTCAGTAGTATCAATTTCCAAAACCTCCTACTTACCGCAAAACTTCGCCCCACAATGATCCTAAATTCAAGTTTCAGAATTCCAATTCTATCGGTTCGCCCACAATTCAAATTGTACCAAATTTAGTACACAGTAGTGGTAATTTCCAAAACCTCCTACTTACCACAAACCTCGAATTGCACCAAATTTAGTACATAGTAGTACCAATTTCCAAAACTTCCTACTAAACCCAATCCTATACCTGCACAGTGATCCTAAATCCAAGTTTCAGGATTCCAAATTTATCGGTTCACCGATAATTCAAATTGTGTCATATTTAGTACACAATGGTACGAATTTCCAATTCTTCCTACATACCCCAAACCTTCGTCCCCACAGTAATCCTAAATCCAAGTTTTCGGTCCATCCACAATTCAAATTGTACCAAATTTAGTACACAGTAGTACCAATTTCCAAAACCCACAGTGATTCTAAAATCAAGTTTCAGGATTCTAACTCTATCGGTCCACCCACAATTCAAATTGTACCAAATTTAGTACCCATGAATATAAATTACTTAAATTGAATCCTGACCCCAATCCTAGACCCCTAGGGAATTCCTGACTCCAAATTTCATTGTTTTCGCTCTATCGGTTCACCCAAATCCAAATTGTACCAATTATAGTACGATTTAGTACTTTTCGTACACATATGTAAAAAAGTTTCCAAAACTACGTACATAATCCTACACTCCGACGGTAATGTTAATTTCAGGATTCCAGCTCGATTTGTACCTCCGAATTAAATTTGTACCAAATATAGTACCAAATAGTACTTATCGAACACATGACTACACGCTTTCAAACCCCTACTTCTCAACCTTAATTCACATTTCAAATTTTTAGCGCTATCCGTTCACATGCTACGGAATTATACAAAATTTAGTACATTTTCGTACTTTTTGGATAGTTATAGTTCGAATTTCCAAAAAAAAAAAAACCTTTGGTACATCATCAATGATCCTCAATCCAAATGTCTAGATCCACCGTTTCGCCAAATACAAATAGTACTACATTTAGTACTTTTCGTGCCGTTCTAGTACGAATTTCAAAAAACCCAGCCTTATCTAACCCCGTTGGACCAAGGGGTCACCCAAACGGCTCAAGCCGTTTCGTCTGGACGCTGATGAATCGTTAAGTCGTGACTGACTTAATCAATCACTTTACTCTTTAATTAGTATAGATAGATTAAAACATCTTTCTCATCTTGAAAAATCTATTTTCTAATCTATATTTGATTTTTATTTCCTTTTAGATTTTTGTGAATGACATATTCTAGGGTTTCCGTATGATGAGAATGGAAAACGGTCTATAAATAAGTTGAAAATATGGCAGGCGCTCCTATACCGATAATTATATCTTTAGGAATTATTCTGTGCTTTCTATCATAAAATTCCATAAGGAAGGATAGCAATACAATAGTTAAGTAGTTAATAAGTCGGTTAAGTTGTTAAAAAAATATGTATTACAATTAATGTTTAATTTAAATAAAAATAATAAAACCAAAATAATTTACTAAAAATACTGTTTGTTTTTATTTACGGATACAACAAATTTGGTAAGTATACATGCTCTTACGCGTGCGTGTGATGACGTCACAATTTTTATTCATATGGTTACCACGCACAGAAAAAGGAGAAAGTAGCCCGCCAAAAAAAAATAGAAAAAATTACAAAATTGTAGCATACTTTAAGGCGCTCGATTTTTTTCGCGGGTAGGGTGATTTTTTTTTTTTTTTTGCGGGAAACTTGCTATTTTATTCTGGGCGCCTGGTATTTTTGTGAAATTTGTCCAAAAAGGCACAAAAAATTTTTACATTTTTAAAATTCATTGGGAGCCAGGATAGAAATGTGACGTTATTGTTTCACAATACTAAGCAGTTGAAAACCCCCACTAACAGAATTTAATACCTCCATAAATAAAAAAACATTTTTAGTTTTTGTTTTGAGGTCTGTTTATTTGTTGTGTTTATTATCAATACAAAATTAGTGTATGGAGTTAAGCGTAAAGTTTGGAGTAGGTATTTTCTTTTGGAAATAGCTCAAGCGGTTTCAGCTCCGTAACATGTACCAGGATTGACATTTGGAGCATCAGAAAGTAGATTTCAAATAATTCCACATAACTGCCTTGGTAGCCCTTGAAGAAATGTAATATTCAATACCTTATAGTACGCTTACATTTAACCGGATTTCGTTAACCCAGTGGGTTTCAATTATTAATTCCTTTGCATATATGTCAAATAAATCCTCATAAAGTAGGTGAATCCAGTCAAAGATCTAATGCATATGCCGTTTTAAATATCTCCTTATAAACCTAATCTTGAAATTGTACATTTAATACGACACCAATTTCATTTAAATATCTACAGTAAGTTAAAAGTTATAGGAAAAGCGGTGTAAACGTTGTATAATCGTTTTAGGAATTTATCCAATCAATGGATGGCGCTCATGACGCTGTTTGTCAAATTTGGAGAAAATCATCCGTATTTTAGGTTCTACATAATTTTCGAACATGTAAAGATACAGGAATAAATCATCATTAATAGTTTACAACATCCCCTATTCTGCAATATGCAAGACTGCTTAATTAAAGCGACCAGAATTTTAAAATTAAAATAGATATTTATAAAAATAATAGTATGTGCATAAAACGTAAAATTAGATTTACTTTTAAATATATAAAATGGGTTAAAAAGTCATTCGACTATCTCGACTATGTTTTCACAGGATTTTTTGTAACAAATAGGCCACAAGGAAGAGTAAATTACAACCCCATTACCATGTAATAATTTATAGTATTATTGGGAACTTTGAACTCAGAATTTAAAATAAAAGATAATTCGGTTGGAAAATGTGTCTAAAAATTATGAAATTTTTTTTCTAAATATTTCACTGAAATTTCAAAAAATGTATTTATTAAATTGTTTTAATTTACAAAAAAAAAAAGACTTTTTCGGTTGGAAAATCCAGTTACAAATCTGAAAATACCTAAAAATTGGACGGCCCTTTATATTGGTGACCCTATAATGATTAGTTTTTGCACAGATATATGCCAGCCTCCAAAAATGCTAAATTAGAGTGTTTCGGCTGGAAAATGCTACAAAAACCTCAAAATACTGACAAATAGGCGGGACTCTTTTTTTGGGGAGCTACGACACAACCTGGAACCATATATCCCATTTGCAATGCCAAAACCCCTACCAATATCAGTACACATTTTCAAATCTCTATCTCAAAAATATTGAGAGCTCTATCGTGACAAGCGGACGGACGGACACATTGACAGGCGGACAGGTCTAAATAGACATAGAATTTAATTCTAAAAATCAGTAAGGAAAGTAGTAAAGTCGGACGAAGCCGACTATATGATACCCTTTACCACTTTGGGTATATTCAATATATTCATAAAGGACCAGTAAAATGAAATTGGACCCATAAACATGTCATTCTGCAACGATACTAAATTTTTCATTTGGTCAGATATAGAAACTATATCTAAATCTGAACCGATTTCAGGAAACTTAACATACATCATTCTAAACCTCATTCATTACGCTGTGCCAAATTTCGTGCAAACCGAAAGATATTAAGGGACTTTGGCACACCATTTACCTTAAAACGGACGAAAATATATATGGGAGCTATATCTAAATCTGAACCGATTTTCACGAAACTTAGCACACATCATTCTAGACCTAATTCATTACACTGTGCCAAATTTCGGGCAAATCGAGATATATATAGGGGCTTTGGTGCACCATTTACATAAAATCGGACGAAAATATATATGGAAGCTATATCTAAATCTGAACCGATTTTCAGGAAATTTAACACACATCATTCTACGCCTAATTTATTACGCTGTGCCAAATTTCGGGCAAATCGAGATATATATATATATATAGGGACTTTGGTGCACCATTTACATTTAATAGGACGCAAATATATATGGGAGCTATATCTAAATCTGAACCGACTTTCAGGAAACTTAAAACACATCATTCTAGGCCTAATTCATTACGCTCTGCCAAATATCGTGCAAATCGAAAGATATATAGGGACTTTGGTACACCATTTACATTAAATCGGACGAAAACTTAACTCACATCATTATAGGTCTAATTCATTACGCTGTGCTAAATTTCGTGCAAATCGAAATATATATAGGGACTTTGGTGCATTCTGCGATTCTACCTGCCAAGAGGTGGTATTTTATCCTTCGAAGTCTGTAATTTGAAGTTACAATTACTTTGATTGGAAAATCGGTGTATGAGAACAGCATTTTACCAATTGAAATGATGTCAAAGTGCTAAACTTGCACCACAATGACAGCAAACATTCAGCAACAATCTAATATCAAACTTTTCTCAAATACACCAATTTCCAGCCACTCAAAGCTAATTTAACGTTTTTGCAAATGATCACGATTTCCCTAGTTCTCCGTGGTGGAAATACTTGTCTATCGATACACATAACAACTACACAATCTCCCATAAACAACAAGTTTCAAGTTGACCTTGTGTCAAAATATAGCGGCTACACGATTCTGTTGGCCTGTTACCTCAAATTGGAAAAATGAAGAAATCGCAAATGGGCAAAAACATAAAATACTGCAATGTTACCAGATCGCTAGCATAGTGTTTTAATGTTAATTTATAAATTCTGAGCATAATTTTAGGCGTTACATTAAAATCACGAGCAATATAACATTCACATGGATATTATTTTAAATGCTGCGCCTGAAAGTATGCTCAGAATTTGTAAAGCAACCATTAAATCAAAGAAAAAGTCGAACAATGTGGCAATGATGCTGCTGTTTTGTACTTTTTCGCTTTTGTGAAAATGCCAATTTCAGCCATTTTTCCAATTTGAGGTACCAGGCCAACAGAATCGTGTAGCCGCTATATTTTGACACAAGGTTAACTTTAAATGGCTATAACTCAGTAATGAATGAACGTATTGACATCAAACTTGTATCATTGTTTGAGGGAGATTGTGTAGTTTGTATGTGTATTTTCACCACGGAGAACTAGGGAAATCGTGATCGTTTGTAAAAACCTTAAATTAGCTTTGAATAGCTGGAAATTGGTATATTTGAGAAAATGCTGATATTAGGTTGTTGTTGAGTGCTTTTTGTTATTGGAAAATAATTCATTTTGAGAAAAAAATAAGGCTATTAAAGAAATTTGTAGGAAATGAAGAAAACATGTTGTGGTGCAAGTTTAGCAATTTTACATAATTTTAATTGGTAAAATGCTGTTCCCATTCACCGAGTTTCCAATAAAAGTGGTAATTTGTAAATTACAAATTTACAGACTTCGAAGGATAAAATACCACCTCTTGGCAGATATTTATTAATATATGGGGTATATGTTTCGACGTGTAGTCCCTATATATAAGTGTCCCGAAATATTATAGATATTTTGTAGGTCCTAGCCGTATATTCCAACAAAAGTGGCTGTGGTTTGGTATTTCACTTTCTCATAGGATAAACAAAAGAAAAACACTTCTTGGGGTATGGGACAATGTTTTTTCTAGGAATGTTGAAATTTCGCATTGCTGCCAGATCGGTAGGAAATACCGAAAGTGGCGTGGGACCTTTATATGGTCGTATCTACATATTCCAACCGAAATGACATTAATTTTGCATTTCGGGTCATTGAAACCTATTTCACCCCATTTTATGTATCTTGGCAGAATATCCGTTTTCGTGAACATGCAATTTCTTAATTTTTTCAATTTCAGGTAATAGACAAACATAATCGTGTATCCGCTATATTTTGACACAAGGTAAAATTTAAACCGCTATAGATCAGTATTGAATGCATGTATTGACGTGAAGCTATTGGTAAGGGGAGAGTTTGTAATTTTTATGTGTATCAATAATATGTTCTGCGCTCAAAAGTCCCGGTCCTGACATGTCGTTATACAATTTAAGACCGATTTCGATCGGATTTGAATGTTATCGTGTTAAGTGCTTCTAAGGCCTTGGTTTTGCAAAGATTTTGTAAAGTTTTATTTTGATTAACGATAAAAAATGATGTGTATTGTAACAATAATTGTAGATCGGTTGGAACATATATTTTAGCTGTATTTATGCCTAAGATGATTTGAATTAAATTAAATTACCTTATTTGAAATATAAACAAAATAAAAATGCATTTTAAAGTTTTTTCTCTGTAATAATATTTAATGTTTTGAAAATAATAATTAAAACCAGTGAGCGAAGCAGTATAGTCGGACGGGGCCGACCATATGATACCCTACACAACTTCCACGAAAAACTAACTTTCTGTGGATCTATATTCTGAGCTTGGGTAATATTTCGCGACATTTGAACCATCTGGAACAACTAGAGGCCGACAATTATTACTAACGTTCCGTACAGCCCTTCTAATTACTTGTCCAGATTGCCCCTGCCTTTTGTTGTGATCTTCTTATTTCCATTGGAGCCTATAGATCGACTCGAAAAAACACAAAAAATTAAGTTTTCGGTTCACTTCATCGCAATATCGTCACCGAAAATTGTAGGCGTTATCCTTGACCATAACTGGAACTTCATGGAACATTTTAAAGCGATCAGCGCTATATTTCCGCCCTCTAGAGGGGTAAAGGGTTACACAATAATATCTGAATACATAAGCACCTGTCAATATTTAAGTGTAACTCCCACATCTGAGTACATACGACCATATAATTGGTATCAATTTAAAGGTCAACTACAGCCCTTGGGTATACCAACAACTTTTCGGGTCTATGTCCTTCAGGGGTAAATCACACAAAAGTCAGGGTCTATTTGACCCGCTAAATATTGACCGATCCTTAGCAAAACAGGCTTGCTTATTCTTTGGCCCGATCTGCGATGTTTGGGTCATAATTGCGGCCTCTAGAGCGACCAGAAAAACAGATAAAAATTAAGTATTTGGTCCATTTCATCCCCTAGATATTATCCGATATTTACCAAAAACAATAGGGGTCTTCATTGGGAGAAACCCATTCTACATGCAAAATTTCGTGAAGATTGGTCCATAACTGTGGCCGGTATCGTGTTTACAAAATATAATGGACAGACGGACGGACTGACACACATGTCTAGATCGACTCAGCTAGTCGAGATATGACGATCGGTATACTTAAGGGTGGGTCTAGGACCAATATTTCGCGGCGTTACAAACTCTTTGGGCTGCACAAAGCTATAATACCCTGACAACATAGTTGTGTAGGGTATAATTAGAATGTGTTGAACCTTGTGACACAACAAGTACGTCTTTCGAATTTCTACGAAGACTTCAGGCAAACAAATTGTGACCGTCATACATTGCTCATCAGACTTGGTCTATCTAAATCACGGGCGGATCGATTTTTCGCTTTTCTAGAAAGGATTGTGCTCCTTCGCTCCTTATAGCTCCAACTAATAGATTCCACATAGTTCGGTGCTGGTTCGTGGAGAAATGAAAATGATAAACAAATTGGCAAATGCATTGACGACCGTATATTCATATTTGTTTAACAATGTTGCAGCATGTGAAAAATGAACGTAAAATATGAAAATAATAAAGAAATAGAGAAATAAAGGAACTAGATGAAACTATATGAATTATTCGAAAAAAGTAAAAAGTGCCAGTCGGTGTTGCCGAATGATATACACAGATTGTGATATATACATGGCTAGCGGAGGTCTACGAAATGAAACACAGATTTTGTTGAAATCGGTTCAGATTTAGATATAGCTCTCATATATAGTTTCGTCCGAATTTTGGTAAATGGTCCACCAAACTCCCATGTTTTGTTCGATTGATACAAAATTTTGCACAACGTATTGAGATAGTATTGTTCCATATACACGAGATAAAATTGTGAACAGCCCTCTGTGCTGCAGCATACCAAAGGTATATGCAACTGTCGCTGAATTAGGTCCAGATTTACATATAGCTCCACATACATTATTTTTTTTTTAGATTTCATACAAATGGTACACAAAAGAAACCGATTGACATACAATTTTTCATCGATTTCAGAATGGTATGTGCATTGAGTTTTTTACTTGGTTCATATATCTATGTAGATCACACATTTAGTTTCGCCCCATTCCATTTCAATGGTCCTCTAAAGATTAGATGTCTGCTCTATCTACAGGATATTGTATATATTAGCATCTCCTGTATGTATCCAAAGTGGTGAAGGTCAGTCGGCTTCGTCCGACTTTTGAACTTTCCTTACTGGCTTTTATATTCAGTGGTGGGTTATTTGTGATACCATTTGTATTTTGTTTTTGCAAACTAGTCAGACTTTTTTTATTCTTTATTTTTATTTTTTATAATTATATGTAGCGGATGGTGATCGTTGATTTCCTGTCTATTTTTAAGCAACATTTTATTTATGGTCGGTATTGGTTTTGAAATAATTCCCACATTCGCTAATCAGTAGCGTATATATCCGCTATCAGTAGCGGGTATACTTTGAACCCAATGGTGGGATATTTTTCTATTTCAGAGTAGCCACATTCAACAATAAATAACGAAATGAAATAAAAACACCTGTTTATTGTTTAACTTTATATTCCAGTTGTTTTTTTCTTTTGTTGTATAATTTCTTTATTTCATCATAAATTGTTTTTAGTTTTTTGTTTTTCTTTTTTATTTGAGTTTGTTCTTCTTTAATATTTATTTTTTGTTCTTGTTGTCATTTATTATTGATTTATTTTCTGTTTTGCTTTATTGAGTTCCGGTTGTTTTATTTGCTTATTTACTTTTATTTCATTTATGATGTTTTCAATTGGTACACACTTCCAAACACAACATGGACGTATGCAATGAGTTTATTAAAATTTTATTTATGCGTTTATTTACATTTTATTTTAAACTTATTTTTCATAAACGGGTTATTTAGGTCATTGCAACTGTTGCAAAGTTCCATTTAACAGAATTTTTTATGTACAGATGTTTTTTTTTATAATTTCGATGATATTTATTGCCAGCATATTTTATTGTGGTGAGTGTTTTTATTTTGAAGTTGCATATTTTTTTTGTAATTGTTGTAATTGTCATAATAGATAGTAGTGTGCCTGTTTTTCACTCTTGTATTATAAATATTTAATACTATTTTATTTTATTGTTAATTTTTATAATATTTTATTGTTTCATGTTTTTATGTCTATATTTACAGTGGAACCCAACTTATTGCCTAATTAAATTTTATCCTGAGGAATATTTGAATTATTCCACTTTAGTATTAAGTGTAGTGGTATCTGCCCTTTTGACACGACAGTTATCAAATAACGATTTTCTTTGAAAGGCGTCCTTTTCTGAGAGATTTCACTGTATCCGCATAGCAATATTCGTACATGCAAATACATACATAAATATCTTTATGTACATATTAGTTGTAATGTTTGTTATTCACTTAATTTTTTATGGGCAATTAATTCTATTATCCCTATAAATTCCTAAATCCAATATAAACCATTGAGGAAAGTAGTAAAGTGGGACTGGGCCGACTATATGATACTCTTCACCACTTTGTGTATATTGTACATATGTATCAATGTATCCATACGATTGCATGTCAATGTCACCTCGAAGGAACATACTCATGCCTTTCTGCAACCTATGTGAAATTTAAGTTTATTCGGGCAGATTTAGAGTCGTCTGTGTTCTATGGGACAAATTTATGGAAAATGATTTCTAGCAAAATTGATATCCCGTATTCGGGACGCCGCACAGTTAAAAATTTAATTTCAATCAGACACCCGTTCGAAATACATGTGGAAGCTATGGCTGCATCAGCACCAATTTCAAAAAAAAAAAAAAAAAAAAATAACGTTATTCAAGTCGCAATGTGATACTTTGTGCACTTATGTAAATCTGTACCGATTTCACCGAAACTTACCACACATCATTCTAGACTTACCACACAACATTTGGTGCACCATATACCTAAAATCGGACCAAATTATATGTATATCAGAGCAATGTCTAAATCTGAGCCGATTTTCACGAAACTTGGCACACATCACTCTAGATTAAATTCCCTACGCTATGCCAAATTTCGTGCAAATCGAAAGAAATATAGGGACTTTGTTACAGCATTTACCAAAAATCGGGCGAAAATATATATGGGGGCTATATCTAAACTGAACCGATTTTCTCGAAACTTAGCACACATCATTCTACACTCAATTCAGTACCCAATGCCAAATTTCGTGCAAATCGAAGTATATATAGGGACTTTGGTACACCATTTACCTTAAATCGGACGAAAATATATATGAGAGCTATATGCAAACCTGAACCGATTTTCGGGAAACTTCACACATATCATTTTAGACCTAATTTATTAAGCTGTACCAAATTTCGTGCAAATCGAAAGATTTATAGGGACTTTGCTACAGCATTTACCTAAAATCGGACGAAAATATATATGGGAGCTATATCTAAACTGAACCGATTTTCTCGAAACTTGCCACAACTCATACTAAACTCAATTCAGTAACCAATGCCAAATTTCGTGCAAATTGAAGTATATATAGGGACTTTGGTATACCATAAATCGGACGAAAATATATATGGGAGCTATATCCAAAGCTGAACCGATTTTCAGGAAACTTGACACATATCATTTTAGACCTAATTTATTACGTTGTTCCAAATTTCGTGCAAATCGAAAGATATATAGGGACATTGTTACATCATTTACCTTAAGTCGGACGAAAATATATATGGAAGCTATATCCAAACCTGAACCGATTTTCAGGAAACTTGACACATATCATTTTAGACCTAATTTATTACGCTGTACCAAATTTCATGCAAATCAAAAGATATATAGGGGTCGTTTACATTAAATCGGTCAAAAATAATATATGAGTGTTATATCTAAATCTGAACCGATTTTTCCCAATTTCATTAGGGTTCGTTTTTGGGCCAAATATGTGACCTATGCCAAATTCCATCCAATTCTGATTATAAATGCGACCTGTACTTTGTTTAAAATTTAACATGGACAGACAGACAGACAGACGGACGGACATGCATAAATCGACTTAGAAAGTGATTCTGTGCATATTCTCAAAAGGAACCATGTGTCAATCTCGTTTCCTTTTGCCTGTTACAAACATATGCACAAAGACATAATACACTATACCACAGTGTGGTGAAGGGTATAAATATTTATATATATTTTATTTTTCGGGGATAAAGAATAAAAAAGAATGTATAAGAGTCGAATATTATATAGAATTTTAAGTGAAAGTTAATTTAAATGAAATAGCAAAAAAAGTTTTAGGTAGTCATTAAAAAAAACTATTTAAAAAAATATAAAATATATTCAAGAAAATATCTTCCTTGAATAATCTACGCTCTATCTAGTCCTTGAAAAAATATTCTTTAAAAAATATGCATATATATTTAAAAAATCCACAAATTGATTTACATACTTACCGACGTACATACTCACCACTTTCAGGCCAGGCAATAATTTCCCTCCTATGAATATTGAAGGCGATGTCATTAAAATAAAATTTCAAATTTCCAATTACTTTGAAAATGCAATTTCTTAAATTCTGTTTGTAAAAAACAATATTACTAATAGTCCTTAATAAATTCTATGATTGTTAAACTTCTTTGTTTTCTTCGAACTGCAGAGAACCACTTATAATGTAGACATTTGAAGAGGGATATTTTTATCGATCAAGTAGCCGCCTGCGTTACAATCGACAGCAGACTTAATTCATGGAAATTTCAAATTGAAAAGTCCACTTTATTAGGACTGCCTTCGATTTCAAGTAACTCCCACTGTGATTACAATTCTTCAAATAGCAATTGTTGAAAAATAAAAAAGAACATAATTAACTAATTGACAAGACAAAAGGCTGTTTTGTTATTTTTGTTTTATTTATTTCTTTATTCATCATATATTTATATGCATATCTGTGTGTATGTATTTCATTTTGTTCTCATATATTGTTGTTGTTTTGTTAGGTATATAAATTGCATGAGCTTTTTTTGTTGTTTGATTTAATTTTGATAGTTTGCCTTTTTATTTGTATATTTTCTTTGTTTTTTGTTGTTATTATTTTCCTTCTGTATTTTTCTTTTATTTATTAAAATATTAAATATTTTGCTCTTTTCTTATTGTTTTATAATTAGTAATTAGAACTAAAAATGTTTTGGGGATTTTTTGTTATTGTGTTACTTAATTCTTTGATAATTTTTTTTATTTCTTCATAATTTTTTGATTTTTTATTTCCATAAATTAAATATGCATGATGAAGGCCATGAAATGAAGAATTACTAATTCTGAATATTGCCAAAATTTGGAAAGATTTAAATAAGGAAATGTTGGAAATTGATTATATATTTCAGATTAAATAAACAGTTTATTTACGTTTTAGAGGATTAATGGCATACTTGCATATGTCACGATGTAATGTGAAATTCACACCGCTGGATAATAAGATAAAAACGATAGCGACAAATCACGAATATCTTCCTTTTTCTGTTTTTAGATATTAAAATAATGTTCCACTGTAAAAAATGTTCGCCGAAGGAATGGGATCACCTTGGAGGTAATTTTGTTGAAAACCAAGTACGCTATGAATTACTATTCAACTGAACTTTTACCAAAGGTGAGTATACATGATCAGACCTGATCCTATGATTTTCGCTCGAAAAATTAAAAAATCCGCCATTATTATATATATATATATATATATACTAGCTGGACCCGTGGCGCTTCGCTGCCCCTGAATCCTGAATTTTTATATGCTCGTATTAGCAATACAGAAATGTGTGAAATATTTATGCGTTCTCTTGCCTTCCTATTGGTAGAACTGGTCGTTATTGTCAGTACAGATAAGTACACTTAATAGGGTAAATAACTATTTTGCACATCTTAATATCCCACTATCTGACTTATAACGTGTTTTCCAGATGAAAATATATCGTTTTATAATTAAAATGAAGGGTTATAAAGGGTGTGAGTGACATTCAATCCATTTTTTATTTATTTTTTAATAAATTGTTAGAGTATGTTAGGGTCTTCACTTCAAATACTATTTTCAATGAACTTATTCTCAATTAGTCCCAAACGTGCCATTATTTTATATATGACCAACCCTAATATTCGATATCAGGCATTGACATTTTTTTTATTCGACTGACAAAAATGAAAAAATTATAATGTCAATTATTTCTTTTTATATGTATTTCAATACACATACATATGTATGTATGTACATATTTTTTATGTATTTCAAAATATATCCTCAACGTTCCAAAATCTTCGGATGATGCGCAATTGCAGCCATCTTTCTGAAGCAAACTTGAAAGTAGCTACATGCTACTAACATACTTTCATGCTACAAAAATAAGCATAACTTTCAGAAGTATGCTTATTTTTGATAATATTACACCGCATCCACGTGAATTTTTAGGAGTTTGTCTAACCTATGTTACTTCCATCGCTTGACGTACTCTTGGCAAAACTTTTTCAGTGGTTCATAAGTCCACAAACAATATGCTTTCGATTTTCTATATACATATGTATAGATAGAAATGCAATGAGGAGTGCATTTTCCTGTTTTCCTGCGTACTTACGCCCACGTTACTCAGACATATTTTGAATTCGGTATCTGTAACCTTTCTTAAGATATACACAAATTACATGTTCATAATTTCTGAGGCATGGGTACGTTCGATGCTATAACTCCGCATACACGCCGAATCTTAGAGGTTTATATAACCTATGTTATTCCCAGGACATGTCATGACATTCTGTGAAAGTCTCAGTAAAATCTGTCCAGCGATTTTTGAGTCTACAAACGAAATGTTTTCTGTTTTCAATATGCAGATTTTGAAAATGCAGTAGATATTGTATTTTCCGTTGATCGTACCAAGCCCGTTTTTGTATGGATGGTGTGTATTTACACCTAAGTTATTCATACAAATTTTGAAGACGGTATCTGTAACCGTTCTTAAGATATACTCATATTACATGTTCCGAGATTTTGAGGTATGTTGACTATTGACGCTATAACTCTGCATCCAAGCGGAATTTTAGAAGTTTAGCTAGCCTATATTACTTTCAGGGCATGTCATGACATACAGTGTAAATGTCATTAAAATCTGTTCAGCGGTTTTTGCGTCTATCGGGAACATACACACAAACAAACAATTTTTTTTCTATTTTATATATACATACATATATAGATTTTGAGAATTAAATTTAGTTTAAAATTCCTAGCTCTGATCAATCTTTTTAAAATATACGCTCCAACTAGTCTATGGAAATTTTTTCTTTGAAAAATCTACACTCCGACTAGTCAATGTAAATTTTTTCTTTAAAAAATCTACGCTCCGACTAGTCTATGAAAATTTCTGTTTTCAGATATTAAAGTAATGCTCCACTTTAAAAAATGTTCGCCGAAGGAAGCAATAGCCAAGTTATACTACCACAATGGGATCGAATTTGCAGATGGTCTCTATGATCTGTATATCACCTTTGTAGGTAATTTTGTTGAAAACCAAGTACGCTATGCCCGAAATGTGGCTTTACTATTCAACTGATCCTATGATTTTCGTTCGAAAAATTAAAAGTCCCCCATTATTATTGAGATATATTGATAATTAAATTTAGTTCAAAATGCCTAGCTCAGATCAATCTTTTTAAAATATACCCTCCGACTAGTCTATGGAAATTTTGTCTTTAAAATTCCGACAATTCTATGGAATTTTTTTCTTTAAAAAATCTACGCTTTTAAAAAATTCTACGTCTATGGAAATATGCAGTCTATGGAATATATGTACATATGTTTTTAATCTACGTTTTCACTAGTCACTATTTTTTTATCTATGCTCCGACTAGTCACTAAAAATGTTTTCGTTAAGAAATATACGCTCTGACTAGTCACGGATTTTTTTTATTTACGCTCCGGATTTTTTTTATCGAGTAGTCGCTGGGAAAAAAATCAACTGGTTGAAATGCTTGTGCACTATAAATTTGTTTTAAAAGTTCAGAAGGTTTTAAGGAGAGTATGTAATTGGAAGTTGCCTGTTAGTCGGTTTTTTATGCTCTAACAAAAATTAATTACAAAATTACAGACCTAGGTTGTATGGGCCGATTTGCATTGACGGTGAATATCGCCGTCGAATGAACCATGAGTTGTTCATCTATTCTCGGACATCGGCATTGTCAGACGTATTGAGGTGCAGCGACTACGATGGCTAGGTGGCAGTGGCAGAAAAAAGCGAACCAGCTGATGGTTCACGCAGAAGAAGAAGCCCAATAATTAGATGGAAAGAACAAGTGGAAGACAACATTGCCAAACATGGTCTTTCAAATTGAAAAAACTGCACAAAAGACCGACGGGCCTGGAAGTATTTTTTAAGCTCGGCTTATGAAACGAAAGTTCTGTCACAAGCCAGCTAAGTAAGTAAGTAAGAAAGTTAATAAGGCAGGGTTTTCTTTAAATGAGGGGTATGTCAAAACATGACCATACATTGGAAATCTTCCTCAAAAAATGTTCACCCTCCAACAACTTGGAAGGTCTTTTAAAAGCTACATTGGTGAAATGAGTTGAGATTATATGAATTCTAATCTAATGCATACAGAGGAGGATGTTCGTTTTGAGCCATACATAATATATACGATGAAAATGAAAAAGGCTATTTATATTCCGAAATTTCAAACCTCTCAGCCAATGCTAAATTTGACTGCCCCTCTCAGTTAGACGGTTGGTCCTGTTGATTAGAAAAACCTGAGCCATTAAAGAATAGTTTTTATATGATTGGATATACCTCATCTTCAAAAATAACTTTCAAGTCATTAATTATAATAAATTGTAATAAAATCCGCCGAATCCGACAATTATTCATATCCTGAAATGTATTCGAAAATTATTAATGTTCGTAGATATAAGGATCGGTTGAAAAGGGACGATTAAAAGCATAAGAATATCGATTTCTCGTCTTTAGGGAACCTATCTTAAATTTTATGAGCGACGCTTTTGTATATATATTTGGAGGAAATAATGAAGAATACGACGCACAAGGACTTGACATAGAAGGTGGATATGTTTTACAATAATATTCCTTATTCGATTTTACTAAAGAAATATAAAGATATGAAGGTCATCCTTCATGCACTTTAGTGTAACCAGCAAAAAATATATCTCAACAACGTGAACTATGCCGATTTCTTCCTTCTGGATTTTTTTTTCATATACTCGATAAGGGCTCTACGCCGATGACATCGATATAATGGGTCGAACATTGCGAGCGGTAACAGAACAAATTGAAAAAGAGTCTGCCAAAATGGGTCTGGCAGTAAACGACGTGAAGATGGCATCAACGCGCAAGACGTTCAGTAGATTCGGACCAACTGTGGAACTTGAGAACTACAGCTTCGAGGTAGTTAAAGACTTTATATACCTTGGTATCGCCATAAATAAAACGAATGATATCAGTTTTGAAATTCGGAGAGGGATTGTGATGGCCAACAGATGCTACTATGGTCTAAGTAAGCAGTTTAGATCAAGGTCACCTCCCGCCAGACCAAACTCACACTTTACAAGACGCTGATACTACCCCTGCTATTATATGGATCAGAAGCATGGGTACTTGCGCAAGCAGATGAGGCAGCGCATGGGGTGTTTGAGAGAAAAATTCTCCGAAAGATCTACGGGCCGATCTACGTCGACGGTGAATATCGGCGTCGAATGAATCACGAGCTCTACAATTTATATGCGGACATCGACATAGTCAGTCGTATTGAGCTGCAGCGACTACGGTGGCTAGGCCATGTTGTGCGGATGAAGGAAGATGCCCCAGCTCAAAAGGCATATAAAAATGAGCTTACTGACGGTTCCCGTAGAAGGGGAAGGCCACGAATTAGATGGAAAGACCAAGTAGAAAACAACATCTTGGAACGTGGTCTTCCAAATTGGTGGACTTGCGCACAAGACCGACGCGCTTGGAAATATTTTTTAAGCTCGGCTTATGGAACAACCGTTCTTTAACAAGCCAGCTAAGTAAGTAAGATAAGGGCTCTTACAACCATAAAAAATTTTCCACACTCAAAAATCTTTTTTGATTTAATTATGAAAAATTATTTGTCACATCTCCATATTAGTTTTGAAAACAGAATTTAAATTTTTGCAATTTTTGAAAAAGAAATTTTTAGAAACCTGTTTTCTATCTTTTCATATTACTTACATTCCATGGACCTCATCACACCTCTTTACATTTTTCTATTGGCTAAATTATACATTTGCCGTTTATTTTATTTTATTTTATTTTATTATTTCCATAATTATTTCACACTTAATGCTAATTAAATTATATCTCGTTATTTATGGATAATCCCAGGGTTTTATATTTTAAATTATTTTTTTCGTTTTACAAATGAAACTCTTTGAGTTTTTTCATCTTATGTTTTATTATTTTATTTTGTAACTAAAATTTAGTTAATTTAGATATTCAAATTGATTTATGGTATTTTGTTTTTAAATCGATATTTTTTATTATTTCAATAAACTACCTTAAGCGATTTTTATGTTATAAAGTGTTATTTTTTTGTTTAATATTATTTTTTTAATTCCTAAATTTTTGTTATATGCCATTTATAGGCAATTTAGTTTTTAAATGTTTTTTGATTTGTAATTTTTTGTAATGAGTTTTGATGTTACCGCGCTTTCATGTCGTCTAAGACATGTTTACTGTTATTTTCAATTGTATTTCTTTAAATGCAAAATGGGTTTTGTTTTTCTCGTTATATCCGCTAATAATTTGATTTGTATTAACTAAATCTTAGAATTAATTTATTTATTATTTATTTTATTATTTATTTTAAAATTGTTTTACCTTTTCTTATTTTTTCTCCATATTTACAAATTTTGATTACTCTTATTCAGTTGGATTTTTTGTTGTTGTTATTTTTCATTTCTTTTTTTAAATTTACTTCTATTTTGTCATAACAATCACTAACCTAATATTTGTGCTTTTTATCTAAAAATATGCTTAACATTCGATATTTTTTTTAGAAATTAATTTTTTGTTAAATCAAAATATTTTGCAACCAAAACATTCATAAGATCTGACTACGAAGAAAATTATTGTTTTACTGAATATATATGCAATAAGGCGAGAACTTCTGGAAAATTAGGATTCTTTCAAATAGTATTGGAATAAAAAAAAAAAATAATTTTGCGCACAGTGGAATTAAATAAAGGGGTTTTAATGAATAGAAATTGGTCCCTATTCTAAGCTGATATTTAAATGCAATTAAAAAAAACAAAAAAAAAACAAATAAAAAAAGAACTTTGGAAAGTGATTTCTACTAAATAATAGATAGGGACATGATAACAAGATAGTAGAAGAAAATATTTAAAAATAGTTATAAATTAAAATTAAATTGAAACCAGTAAGGAAAGTAGTAAAGTCGGACGGGCCGATTATATGATACCCTTCACCACTATGGGCATATTAAACGAATGCATCCAAACAGAAGGGCCATTAACATGAAATTTGATGAACTAAAATATGTGACCCTTATCTAAATGTGAACCGACTTAGATCAATCCATAAACATGTCATTCGTTTGTTACAATGGGACAAAATTATATAAATCGATTTAAAGCAAATATCAAAATGCTCAATTGTGTACGTTGTACAAAATTTCATGTCTATATTACAAACATGAGGAGTTGGTGCACCATTTACTTAAAATCGGATGAAAATAGATATGGAAGCTATATCCAAATATGAAGCGATTTCATCGAAACTTGTCACAAGTTAGGTTGTACTAATCTAAGCAGGTTTTGTTCCTAATGGCCATATTTTGGGTCCTACTTAAAATCGGACGAACATATATATGAGAGCTATGTCTAAATCTGAACCGATTTTGGACTTAATTCAGTACGCTATGGCAAATTTCATGGAAATCGAAGGATATATAGGGAGTTTGGTGAGCCATTTACATTAAATCGGTTGAAAATACATATGGGATCTATATCCAAATCGGAACCGATTTTCAAGAACTTTCACGCACATCATTATAGACGCAATGCAGTACGCTATGCCAAATTTCGTGCATATCAAAAGTTATATAGGGTCTTTGCCACACCATATACCTGAACCGATTTTCACGAAACTTAGCACACATCATTCTGGACCTAATTCAGTACGCTATGCCAAATTTCGTGCAAATCGAAAGATATATAGGTACTTTGGTGTCCCGTTTACCTTAAATCAGACCAAAATATGTATGGGAGTTATATCTAAATATGAACCGAGTTTCAAGAAACTTAACACACATCATTCTATACCTAATTCATTACGCTATGCCAAATTTCGTGCAAATCGAAGGATATATAGGGACTTTGGTGCACTATTTACCTAAAATCGGACGAAAATATATATGGGAGCTATATCTAAATCAGAACCGATTTTTCCCAATTTCAATAGGGTTCGTCTTTGGGCCAAATAAGTGAACTGTGCCAAATTTCATCCAAATCGGACCATAAATGCGACCTGTACTTTGTTAACAAAAATACATGGACGGACGGACATGCATAAATCGACTTAAAAAGTGATTCTATGCATATTCTCAAAAGGAACAATGTGTCTATCTCGTTTCCTTTTGCCTGTAACAAACATGTGCACAAAGACATAATAACCTGAAGTGTATAAAAACAAAGTAAAAGGGCCATTTTATACGTTAAGGCCCGGCCGAATTTTTATACCCTCCACAATGACATGGACATTCAACAAACATACCCAATATCTTTCGGAACTTTTATATGAGAGCTTTTCCATGGTAAATTGCTAACAGAGCTAATGAAATTCGCAATGAAATTGACCTACCATGATAATTGTAGATAGAAATATTTACCACCTAACGGGAACTTAAAATATCAAATTAGAGCCAATACGCTTGATAAACATCTCTGAAAATCTTAAAATACCGAATATCGGGAATATCCCTTATATGGACTCACTGATATCATTTTCTATGTTTCATTTTCTTTCTTTGGGAAATATCAAACAATTTCAATTACTTTTCGTTAATTGCATTATTTTTAATCTCTTATTCGAAAAACCCAATAAAATTCCTAGCCATCCATCCAATGCAATTTCTTCCCGAAAAGCCATAATATAATTTCCTGAAAATCATTTGCTATGGCCACTGAACTAAAACACTGGCAAGTATTTTAATTTTCAAGGAAGAACAACAGCAATCCCATTCCATTTCTTCTCTTCATTTTATTTATCATCCCTAGTTACCATTTGCTACTTATTTACAATTATTATTACACGGTAGTGAAAATCCTTCGTATTATCCCATGAACATAAATGAATGGCATAATGAAGTAGCTTAAGATGTGCCAACAGCAACAACAACAACGGGGAAAACTACAAAATGTTGAAAGTCAACAGAAATGTTGTACAAAATGAAGGCAAAACGAAAGAAAGAAAGCAAATACCAACGAATTGTCTTTCAGTTTCTGATGCTGATGATTATACTGATGACAGCAGCCTGGCCTTAAGGTAAGCTTGGCAAAAATATAACGATAAATGAAATTAAAGGAAGCCACAACAAACAACATCAACAAATGCCGAAAAACAAAACTACAGCAGCAACAAAAGAACAAAGAATGAGCTTAAAACTCATTTAAATAAACCACAGAAAAAATTGGCATAAGCCAAAAAATTAAGGAAAAAGTAAAAGAAAACGACTATGGCTAAATAAAATAGTTGGCAGCCCTTAGTTGTCGTTAGAATGACTTCATTGTCTGTAGTTTGTGCACAATGGGTTGTTGTTGAACTTTAATTGATTTTATTAAGAGAAGCCAGTTTTTTAAATATTTTTAAGACAGTTATCGGTTAGATAACATAAATATACTGAAAAAATAGGTAACATTGTCTGAGAACTATTTCCAAATCTGGACCTTACTCGAATATTGTGCATTGACCATGAAAATGAATGGGAGTTGCAGCCTTAATGTATGTGTATTTCCAGGGATAAGAGCTTTCCCATGGTAAATTGTCTAGGACATTAAACATGTAGAAACATGAAATTGTATTGCAAATGTTCTGTTAAAAAGATCGTAGTGATAAAGTTGGTTGGTTGGAAACTGTCTGTACCCGATAATCGGTCGATTTTTATAATTTTTAGTACAAAAACTAAAAATATCAAATTAGATCCAATTCTGTTTTAAAAGGTATACAAATTCCCTAATATACCTATGAATAATTTAGTTCGTTCCATTATGTCGGAAAATATAAAATGACAGTCCAAAATATTAAATTAGACCCAATTCGGAAATTGTGACCAATTTTACCAAAATAATAAAATTTGTCAGGTTCCGTTACCCTAAAAAGAGGACCAATATTGATATTGATTAAGTATGAAGATATTCTTCCCAATCAGATACCAAAGTACCGAATTACAGTCAATTTGTTTGAAAATTGTGCCAAAATGGACCGATATATCCTATTACCAATGCCTGGCAATGACGGATAGACAAACAGACAGACGTGACGAAATCGATAGATTTTATGTTGATGGGGTCTCCGTGCAATATTTTAGAGTGGTTCAAACCGAATAATAAATTTAAAGAAAAATAAGCGAGAAATCAAAATATCTAAAATCGGTTGGTATCCTTAAATGGGGGCTATGTCAAAATATGGACTCACGAGGAAAGAAAAATAAAATTAACCACTTCGAAAAGTGGAAGGAACTTTTATAAGGGAGCCATGTTCAACATCGAAGAAAAACTGTGACGAATTTGTCTAGCCACCAAGATCCGGAAATACAAAATTAGAATCCTTTCGGTTGAAAATGAGCGTAGTACCATCAAATCAAAACCGTTTAAATCGACATTATTTAAACGATATATCGGTTATAACGACGGTTTCCAAAGGTCCTGCAAAAAAGTCCATCCCCTTAGTTCATATCACTTATAGCGACCAATTTCGTCTGTCTCTTGCCACCCCGTCCCGTCATTATAAGCAATTTCGACTGTATTTAAAAAGCAGACGAGAACTTTATAGGAGTTTGAATATTTTCTGCATAGAAGCCGTTCACCACCCCAAAAACAGGAATGTAAAATTACAGCCCGTTAGAAAATGCTTTAAAATACGGAAAATAAGAAAGTAGTGTATATAAGTGCTATGCCCAACAGCAAAAATGTTGCAAAAATAATCGTAATATTTACAATGCCGCATAGTTGGCGGTATGGTTACATTGGGAAAATTGCAATACGTGGAGCTATATATCTCATTTTCAATGCACCTATGATCATTCAGAACTCTACCTGAAATATTACGTGATTTCAATACAATGATATGCGGACATGGTTATATGGGGTTTCCAACGACTATGTTGAAGTGTTGCAAACGGAATAACGAATTTAATATATGATGGAGGGAATAACAAACTATACACTGTAAAACTAGGCCCACAGGCAAAAAAATCACCGATTCCACGTAGAAATGCAATTATGTGAGCCTATTAAAAAGTTGAATTGAATCAAAAAATGTAAAGGAACTTTGTGTAGGATAACGAAAATAAAATCGTTTTTTTAGAAGTTCAAATAGAGCCAAGTAGGATGGAAGAAACAATAGTCAAGCCCTAACAAAGAAAAACTGTGGATGGAGAAGTGTAGTTGGATTGGACCCTACATAACATCTTTAAACTTAACTTTATGTGGATATATATTCTGAGACCGCCAAAAAATTCGCGATATTTTCTCTTGTGTGGTAATTTTTAATACCAAAATATAACACTAGGGGGCCTACCTAGCTTGGAATATCGCCATATGTAAAATTTATGTAGGGCATAAATAATCAGAAACTTGTCAAAATATACCGGAAAATTAAAAAATAACAATAACCTGATACTCTAAAAACTATAAACCTCATACCTCCTTTCCGGAAAATTGAACCAATACCAAATTCGCGAATAAACAAATGGCTTATAATCACCGAGTACGGTGATCAAACCTCATAAACTCACTCCAAAAGAGTTTGTCAGTGAATACCTTGACCGAGAACCACAAAGCCGCCCAAATACCAACAAAAACCAGCAACAGTATAGACGGACAGGGTCATATGGTACCCTACACAACTACCACTGCGAAAGTCAACCACTCCACATTTACTCACTGGCAATTTCCCCTGGTCATGCCTCCCCGCAGTGAAATATACGCCATAAAATGCATAATTTTCTCATTATACACAAATATGTTGGTCCATTTGACCATGTTATGTTTATGTTCGTGAAATTCGGATCATAATTGTACGTTCTGTAGCGATTAAAAAACTGATTTTCGCTCCATTTTATTCCCAAAATATCCACTAATCAACCGGTCTATGTTTTCATGAGTGAATGTATACACCATAGAATGTACCATCCATTTTCCACACAAAAGTTTGGGTTCATTTGATCTCTTAAGTATTGATCTATTCTCACGAAAAGAGCCCCGATTGTTCCTTTATCCAACCGCTATCCCCATCAGAAAAAAAATATAATAATGTTTTTAATATATTTCATTCCCTAGATATTCACCAATCTATCCAAAACAATACGGATCTTCTTTGGCCAGAACCCGTCTTACATATCATGACGATTGATTCATAACTGTGGCCTGTATCGTGTTAACAAATTATAATGGACAGACGGACACAGGTTAGTAGAAATACGACTATCAGTATACTAAAAGGTGGGTCTATTTCGCTGAGTTACAAACACTTGCGACCACACGAAGCTATAATACCCTGACAAAATAGTTGTGTAATACCGTCACATAATCTCTTGGGGTGTAACCCATATGCAGTGTTGCCAAAACTTTGCTGATAAAAAATACTAGATTTTGTTTAAAAATGTGCTAAAAAAATTAAAAAAGTGTCAAATAAAAGTGCTAAAATTTGTATAAGGAAAATAGTAGAATCGGCTGAAATTTTTGATCTTCATTAGGTAAAAATTTCCATACTAAAAATTACACTGCGCGACACGAAAATTATTCAGGGGTTCTAATGTACTAATTCTAATTAGTTAAAGTCCCTGGACCACGAAAATACCTTTGGTTTTTCGAATAACTTTTTTCGATCAAATGGACTATAATTTGAATTTTTTTAATTCATTGTGTGTCAAATTTCCCCGCTAAAAGGAATTAATTTCAGTTTTTTGGGGTTTTGGAGAATGGCATATATGCAGAAAACTGTCAAGGTGGAAGTTAGCACATAGTCTTCATATTAAAGTACTGTTCTATCTTCTTTACTTTGAAGATTTTATTCGCATTCTCTGGGTTCTTGCAGGGTAGGATATATTCTTGCGAACAATTTTCTGCATAGGTATATATTTGGACATATCCCCCATATAAAGGTTTCATTATTTTTGTCCACTTTTAAGGTTTAGAACCAAATTGTCTGTAATTTAAAAATATTTTTGCCGAACTTTTTCGATGTAGGTCCATCTTTTGACATAACCCCATTATAAAGTGGAACGCGACCCATTTTCGGTGCTCTGAAGTGGCTATAATTTGGCATTCCGGATTCACGGTGTAAAAGTACAGAAAGTTTCCGATTTAGGTTCATGATTTCTACATCACTCCCATACAAAGGCCAGTTAATCTGGATTTTCATATTACAAAATAAACAACCTACTATCAAGCGATGATATAGTAACCATATGAAGTACCCTACAATTTTTTGAGAAAATGGTAATACACTCCACATGGTGCAGGGTATAAAAAGTTTTGACCGACCGAACATGAAGATTTTTTAATTGTCTACAGATGCACTGACACTTTTTTAACATTGGAAAATCAAACTCATAGCGTGTAACATAGGGGACATTTAATGCGTCAATTTAAAATCGAACTAATACCCAAAATTTTAACTAATTCCAGAAAAAATAAAAGTGCTGAAAAAGGTGCTAGGTGCTAGATCACTTTTTTGGTGCTAAACGAGTTTAAAAAATGCTAAATCTAGCACTAAAAGTGCTAAATTGGCAGCACTGTCCATAGGTGGTAAAAGTTTCGTAAAGATATTCGTGATCCTCGAGAAGTTAATATACCAGATAGTCTGATAATTTGGATTAGAAAAATTTGGTTTAAGCTTCAAGCCTTATTTCGGTCATTCTTCTAAACCCCTAAATTGTTTAAATGTTTTAAATAATAAAGAAAATAATTATAATATGATGAAAAACAACCAAATATCTCAAGTAATCCACTGTGCGCAGTACTAGCTTTAAAAGCCAAAGATATTCTTAAATCCAACGTTTGACTGCATAAGAAGTTAAATAAAATCTATAAAATGAGACAAGGACATGCATACCTTAATCACACAACCGCTCACACACAAAGGGTATATAAATTCATACACACACACACGTTCATACAATACATATTACAAAATATTAAAAATAAAAAATATACGTACGTATTTTATACTATTTCGCATTTTCTTTTTTTCATACTTTTCTTACGTGTTAGGGGGTTTAATTTTAAATTGAATCTGGTATCAGCATTTAACCACCAACATCCTAGTGTGCCAACAAAAGCACAGCTCTTCTATAAAACTCCAGGTTTCTTCCTCCATCGGTTATGCTATGCTACAACTAACGACTACTAACAGGCGACGTTATTTAAATGATTTGCACCTAGCACGACTCCGGCTGCCATATAGCCAACGACATTGCCATTTCCTTGCTGATAATGTTGATGCTGCGACTGGTGCTGCTGTTGGGAAGTAAGCTGATGATTATGGTGATTGTGATGATGCGTCGGCATGTGATGATGGTTATTTGTTCCGGTCGCAGACGACGTTGCTACTGTCGCCGCTGCTGCCGCCGCCACTGAACCATTCTCCGACTGAGAGACTGAAATTAAAGTTCCATTGCCTCCAGTCATAACCGCATTACCGGTAGACGTTGCTGTTGTCGCAGCACCTCCTCCACCCCCGCCCATACTACTATTCAGACTTTCAGTTACTTTCAAAATTCCAAGAGGTGTTGTGGCCGTGGCCGTTGTAGTTGCACTCGTACTCAAACTGGTGCCACTGATGTGAGCACTAATGCCACTCGGCACACTTGACATGACCGTACCAGCCGCACCGGTCCTCAGTAGCTCTTCATTAGGTATTGAGAAATGACGATAGGACATGTAGTCGGGTGGCAGGGCGGCCTGTCGTTTGGCATTCTCGATGCGTTGTTTCTTCAGCTTTACATAGCTCAGCACGGATATCATAACGATGAAAACAATAATACCCATGCAACAACCCACAATAAGACCAAGACGGCGTGTAAGTATGGAATGAATGAAGCCATTAGTGGCTAAGCCATTTTCATCGGTGATAACACTGGGCGTCGAATCGAGTGTCTGAACATCGGTGCAGGTGGAAAAACGTGAATTTTTGAGAACTTCTTGTAGGGCATTGTCGGTGGCCACGGTGTTTTCGATTAAGGCCTGCTGCTGTTGCGGTTGGGCCAGCGATGGATGTTCGCCAAAGGTCATGCTATTTGTATTAAACAAGCCTCCAGTATACGATAAATGATACGGTGTATAGCCGCCTGATCCATCTGACACGGAATATGAAGGAGACGAAGACGGTGCTGAGGACGACGAGTAGGAGGTGGAAGATGCGGAAGCAAATGGATACATTGATGCGTTTGGTTCATCACGTGGCGCCATAAGGAAGCTATCGTTAACATGTATCCTTTGTAAGGCAGTCGCTACAGGCTCCGATAGCCAATTACCGGTACCGATAACACAAATATGGTAACGTGTATTTGGGCTAAGTTTTGTTAATTTTGCTGAATGTGCCGAACCATTTAGTCGTTTGCCGCGTATCTGCAATAAAAAGAAAACACCATGAGACATAAGATAAAATGTGAAATGGACAAATCTTAAATGTAAATATGTACGTGCTGAAAAATTATGACAATATATTTTAAGAAATTACTTATTGGTGTGTTGGTGGTGTTGCTTTGGAGCGTTATTTTATTTTGCCCATGGAATTGAAATTATAATTGCATAATTTTTTAGTTGTATGTGTTGTTTCTTTTATGTTGACTAATAATATTAATTTTGTCATTATCGTCGAACTGAATTTGCAAAACTAGTACTCAATCTTCTTTCTACACGATGTAGTGGCACTTGCTTATACAAAGCTAATGTCAATTTTGGCAATTATAGTATCATTTGTGCCTATTGATTTGTATATGTGCGTAACAAAATCCGGTTCTGAACAAAGGCGAAACCTCGGCTTTTGTCCAGAGGATCATATTAAAAAAAATTGATTTTTGTCGCTTTTTCTAGTTCCAGTAGAGAACACAATTATAATCCGAACATAACGAAATTTTACATGAGGAAAAGGATTTGTGCACAAAATATAAATGACTGTTTATACCCTTCACCACACTGTGGTGCAGGGTATTATGTCTTTGTGCATATGTTTGTAACAGGCAAAAATAATCGAGATAGACCCATGGTTCCTTTTGAGAACATTCATAAAATCACTTTCTGGGTCGATTTATGCATGTCCGTCCATCCGCCCGTCCGTCTGTCCATGTTAAATTGTAAACAAAGTACAGGTCGCATTTATGATCCGAATTGGATGAAATTTGGCACAGCTCATTTGTTTGGCCCAAGGACGAACCCTATTGAAATTGGGAAAAATCGGTTCAGATTTAGATATAGCTCCTATATATATTTTCGTCCGATTTAATGTAAATGGTGCCCCAAAGTCCCTTAAAATCTTTCGATTAGCACGAAATTTGGCACAGCGTAATGAGTTAGAATGATGTGTGTTAAGTTTCGTGAAAATCGGTTAAGATTTAGATATAGCTCCCATATATATTTTCGTCCAATTTAATGTAAATGGTGCTCCAAAGTCCCTATGTATCTTTCGGTTTGCATGAAATTTTGCACAGCGTAATGAATTTGACCTAGAATGATGTGTGTTAAGTTTCTGGAAAATCATCGGTTCATATATAGATATAGATCCCATATATATTTTCGTCCGATTTAATGTAAATGGTGCCCCAAAGTCCCTCAAGATCTTTCGATTAGCACGAAATTTGGCACAGCGTAATGAGTTAGGTCTAGAATGATGTGTGTCAAGTTTCCTGAAAATCGGTTCAGATTTAGATATAGCTCCCATATATATTTCCGTCCGATTTAAGGTAATTGTTGTACCAAAGTCCCTTAATATCTTTCGGTTTGCACGAAATTTTACACGGCGTACTGAATTGCAGAATGACATGTTTTTGGATCCAATTTCATTTTACTGGTCCTTTAAAAATGCGACGTCTGTTAGGATTCATCTGTTTGAAGGGTATCATGTTGTCGGCTTCGTCCGACTTTACTACTTTCCTTACTGGTTCTTTTTATACCCTTCACCACACTGTGGTACAGGGTATTATGTCTTTGTGCATATGTTTGTAACAGGCAAAAGGAAACTAAGTCGATTTAAGCATGTCCGTCCGTCCGTCCGTCCGTCCGTCCGTCTGTCCGTCCGTCCGTCTGTCTGTCTGTCCATGTTAAATTGTAAACAAAGTACAGGTCGCATTTATGATCCGAATTGGATGAAATTTGGCATAGGTCACTTATTCGGCCCAAGGACGAACCCTATTGAAATTGGGAAAAATCGGTTCAGATTTAGATATAGCTCCCATATATATATTTAACCGATTTAATGTAAACGGTCCCTATATATCTTTCGATTTGCACGAAATTTGGTACAGCGTAATCATTTAAGTCTAGAATGATGTCTGCCAAGTTTCGTGAAAATCGGTCCAGATTTAGATATAGCTCCCATATATAGTTTCGTCCGATTTCATGTAAATGGTGCCCCAAAGTCCCTATATATATTTCGATTTGCACGAAAATTGGCATAACGTATTAAATTAAGCCTAGAGTGATGTCTGCCAAGTTTCGAGAAAATCGGTTCAGATTTAGATATAGCTCCCATATATAGTTTCGTCCGATTTCATGTAAATGGTGCCCCAAAGTCCCTATATATCTTTCGATTTGCACGAAATTTGGCATAACGTATTAAATTAAGCCTAGAGTGATGTCTGCCAAGTTTCGAGAAAATCGGTTCAGATTTAGATATAGCTCCCATATATAGTTTCGTCCGATTTCATGTAAATGGTGCCCCAAAGTCCCTATATAGCCTTCGATTTGCTCGAAATTTGGCATAGCGAAATGGATTAGGTCTAGATTGATGTGTGTTAAGTTTGCTGAAAATCGGTTCAGATTTAGATATAGCTCCCATATATATTTGCGTCCGATTTAAGGTAAATGGAGTACCAAAGTCCCTATATCTATATATCTTTCGATTTGCACGAAATTTGGCATAACGTATTAAATTAAGCCTAGAGTGATGTCTGCCAAGTTTCGAGAAAATCGGTTCAGATTTAGATATAGCTCCCATATATAGTTTCGTCCGATTTCATGTAAATGGTGCCCCAAATTCCCTATATATCTTTCGATTTGCACGAAATTTGGCATAACGTATTAAATTAAGCCTTGAGTGATGTTTGCGAAGTTTCGAGAAAATCGGTTCAGATTTAGATATAGCTCCATATATAGTTTCGTCCGATTTGATGTAAATGGTGCCCCAAAGTCCCTATATATCCTTCGATTTGCTCGAAATTTGGCATAGCGAAATGGATTAGGTCTAGATTTATGTGTGTTAAGTTTGCTGAAAATCGGTTCAGATTTAGATATAGCTCACATATATATTTTCGTCCGATTTAAGGTAAATGGTGTACCAAAGTCCCTATATATCCTTCGATTTGCACGAAATTTGGCATATCGTACTTAATTAAGTCTAGAATAGTGCACGTTAAGTTTCTCGAAAATCGGTTTGGATTTAAATATAGCTCCTATATAAATTTTCGTCCGATTTAATGTAAATAGTGTACCGAAGTCCCTATACATATTTCGATTTGCACAAAATTTGGCATAGTGTACTAAAATGAGTCTGGAGATTTAAGTGAAATGAGATTTATATATAGCTCCTATATATTTTTGCTTCCGATTTTATGTAAATTGTGCACTAAAGACCCAAAGTTTGTCCGATTGCCACACAATTATGTACAATACAGAAGTTAATATAAGATAATCTCTGCCATTCTCATTGAAATCGGTTCAGATTTTGATATAGCTTCTACATATATATTTTCGTCCAATTTTACACAAAATTGACACAAATTTTGCACAACGTACTAAAGTTTTGAAATTTGGAAAGTGTAGAAATCGGTTCAGATTTTGATAGAGCTTCTATATATATTTTCTGCCGAGTTTTGGTAATTTTGTCCCATTGTAAGAAGCAACCGTATATCTGAACAAATGAAAAATTTAGTATAGGTTGCAGAATTCGACGTCTATTAGCATTCATCTGTTGAATATACCCAAAGTGGTGAAGGGTATCATATAGTCGGCCCCGCCCGACTTTTCTACTTTCCTTACTGGTTTTAAGTGTCGTCTCATTATACCCTTCACCACACTGTGGTACAGGGTATTATGTCTTTGTGCATATGTTTGTAACAGGCAAAAGGAGACAAGATAGACACGTGGTTCCTTTTTAGAATATGCATAGAATCACTTTCTGAGTCGATTTATGCATGTCCGTCCGTCCGTCTGTCCGTCTGTAGATGTTAAATTGTAAACAAAGTACAGGTCGCATTTATGATCCGATTTGGATGAAATTTGGCACAAGTCACTTATTTGGTTCAAGGACGAACCCTATTGAAATTGGGAAAAATCGGTTCAGATTTAGATATAGCTCCCATATATAGTTTCGTCCGATTTAAGGTAAATGGTGCACCAAAGTCCCTATATATCATTCGATTTGCACGAAATTTGGCATAGAGTACTGAATTAGGTCCAGAATGATGTATGCCAAGTTTCGAGAAAATCGGTTCAGATTTAGATATAGCTCCCATATGTAGTTTCGTCCGATTTTAGGTAAATGGTGCACCAAAGTCCTTATATATCAATCGATTTGCATGAAATTTGGCATAGAGTACTGAACTAGGTGCAGAATGATGTGTGCCAAGTTTCGGTAAAATCGGTTCAGATTTAGATATAGCTCCCATATATAGTTTTGTCCGATTTAAGGTAAATGGGGCACCAACGTCCCTCTATATCCTTCGATTTGCACGAAATTTTACATAGAGTACTGAATTAGGTCCAGAATGATAAGTGCCAAGTTTCGAGAAAATCAGATTTAGATATAGCTCCCATATATAGTTTTATCCGATTCTATGTAAATGGTGCGCCAAAGTTCCTATATACCTTTCGATTTGCATGAAATTTGGCACAGCGTACTGATTTATGTCTAGAATGATGTGTGCTAAGTTTCGGAAAAATCGTTCTGGTTTCGATATAGCTCCCACATATACATATATATTCGTCCGATTTTACATAAATGGTGCAACAACCTTCTAATGTTTGTCCGATTAACTCGATTTTTTGCACAACATATCAAGTTGAGACTTGAATAACGTTATTGCGTTTTGTGGAAATTGATGTAGATGCTGTCATAGCTTCCATATGTATTTCGAATGGATGTCTGAATGAAATTAAAATTTTAACAGTGCGGCGACCGAATAGCTTGTATTAATTTTGCTATAGGTCGTTTTTCATAAATTTGTCCCATGGTACGAAGACGACTTTAAATCTGCCCGAATGAAATTAAATTTATCATAGGTTGCAGAAAGACGTGCTTATGTTCCTTGGAGGGGATACATATGTACAATATCCCCAAAGTGGTGAAGGGTATCATATAGTCGGCCCAGTCCGACTTTACTGCTTTCCTTACTGGATTTTGTCTTGTGTCATTTTATCCAATGTTAAACAATCTTGGACTTTATACTCGTCAACATTTGTTTGATATATTAAATTTTGCATTTATATCGAAGTAATTTGAAAAATACATATGCGAATTTCATAACGCCATGCAGATGGCACTAACGGAGTCTAAAATAAAGAAACAATGAAATGTAAACCTAACAACAGTCAAGTGAGTGGAGAAACGGTGGTTTTTAGTAAAACAAGCAGCAGTTAAATTGTAGCACAATTAAAAATCACCAGGTGTAGTGAGCGGTGTAGGACGATACCAAAACAAAACACTGCCGAACAATGAGTGGTGTGGTCTTTTTTTCTTATAAGGAATACATTTGTTCTTGTCACAAAGAAAGAGAACTAAATATGAGCACAAATATAGGCAAAGTAAATCAAATACGAAAATAATTCTTATGTTAATGAAATATTTGAAATTATAAAAAAAAAACTTTGGGAGCTTGGTTGAGAAGTTTTAATGTATCCGCTATACATTCCGGACTTGGCACCAAGCGATTATCATTTTTTTCTTGACTTGCAAAATTTTTTAATGATAAAAAATTGGTCAAGCCTAGATGAAGTCAGAAAATGGGAGCTATTGGTCCACTATTTCAATATTTATGAATGCAATTTCAGGCTAATGGAATGTTTCCTTTTGAACCAAACTTTGAACAACCAAGATGGGACTCATTGGTCCACACCTTCTGGTGATAAATGATAAAAATATGCAATATTTATAAATAAAATATTAAGCGAAAGAAATATCCAATTTGAAAATAAAACTTTGCACAACCTATTATCTCTACCAAACCCAGATCAAGCTCCTTCAGTTACCTCCCCCATAAAATGGTCAAAATTGTGCAATAAAAGAGTCATTTGTGTACAATGGGACAAATTTATGGAAATCGATCTATAGCCAACTTGACAAACGCTATTCGGTGTGCCGCACTGAACTGATTTTTACGAAACTTAACATACATCGCTCTAGACTTAATTCAGTACGCTATGCCAAATTCTGTGTAAATCGAAAGTTATATAGGTACTTTTGTGCATAATTATCATTAAATCAGACGAAAATATATATGGGATCTATATTTAAATCTGAATCGATTTTCCCCAATTTCAATAGGGTTAGTCCTAAGGCCAAATAAACGAAATCGGATTATAATTGCGACCTATACTTTGTTTACAATTTAACATCAACAGACGGACGGACAGACAGGCGGATATGCATAAATCGACTCAGAAAGTGATTCTATGCATATTCTCAAAAGGAACTATGTGTCTATCTCGTTTCCTTTTGCCTGCTACAAACACATGCCCAAAGACATAATACCAAATTGAAATTCATATTTTTGGAAAAAAGTTTTATATCCATCATTTTTAATAATTATCTTCTAATTATTAATAATTTTCATTATAATCGCCATTTCCACCTACTTAATTGACCGCCATTTCATGTTAATATTTTTACACATATAAATTTTATATGTATGTATAAGATATGAGCTGGGGCCTATTGTTGTATCTTAAATATATATCTAAAGTGGTGTAGGGTATCGTATAGTCGGTCCCATTCTTTTCCTACTGATTTATTTTGATTTTTACAATTACAAGAACATTTAATATTCAATATTTTTATGTTCTCGTTTTGCTCTCTTCAAAATCAATATCATTATTATTTGTTTTTGCAAAAATTTCAAGTACTGTGTTCAATTTTAATACCAGTCAATTACAAACCCAATAAACCGATTTACTTACCCTATCAAAAAAAAAAAAAAAAAAAAAAATCCACTCAAATTTCATTTTATATTTACTTGCAATTACCTCCTAATAGTCTTCTGCCCTAAATATGAACTCAAAAATGTAAATGTCGAACAGCAATTCTCCCAAATTATGTAGTTAAATTCAGTGATGCAAAGATTTCAATATGTTCATCATTCTTAAATCTCAGTTCAAATTACGGCAATAAAAATGTTAAAAATAAACAAAAAACAACGCACACATACATCCACAGAAATTGTCGAAAACATTGTCAATTACAAACACGTACCGAATTTCATGGCACATTAAGAGAGTCGGATGTGCCATATCTTTGTATATGTTTGGTCCTGTCCGCAAGGACGTTCAAAATGAGTCAATGCGTGTCATTGTGGGCCTATTTCCGTTTAGTGATGCATTTGACAACGACGAAAAGGAGGTGGGTACGCACACAAATACACAATGTGCATGGCGGGTGTGTGTGTGAGTGTGTGTATGTGGGTTTTAAGTCCTATCCCCGTATGTGTAATTATTGTTAATTTTATTGCAGTAATTTTCCAACAGTAAAAATTGTCACTTTTCCTCCAATGATGGTAGTTGTTGGATGCCGAACATGTTTATGTTGGCATTGCTGGCAATTTGTTGCTGCTGTTGTTGTTGATACGAACAACATTTACGACAGTTGATGGTGTAACTGCAATTTTATGTTGTTTGTAATTTCGTTTTTCTTTTTTGTGTGAATGCCAAAAATACAAGAACGACAACAACAGGATGTAATGAAATTTAAAATGATTTCTGTCAACCGCCCAGAACCACCTCCGTATGTGTACTTTAAAACAGATCCATTACGTATGTTGATGAGCTTCGTGTATCTAGTATAGCCGATGGTCGGTGAATAGGTACACATCATTTGAATATTAATATGAAAATTGCATAACATTCGATTCGCCATGAATAAACATCAGGTGACAAAGGATAATTTGACCTTCAATACCTAAGACTATTAGAATCTCAAGGCGTGAATCTTTTAATTTTTTTTCAAAAACAATTCAAGGCGTGGATTATATAAAAATATTCTTTCCAAGGACTATTCAAGGCGTGGAGTAAAATAATATTTTTTAAAGGACTATTCAAGGCGTGGATTTTTTAAAAATACCTTTTCAAGGACTTCTTCAAGGAGTGATTTTTTAGAATAATTTTTTTCAAGGACTAATTTAAGAAAATTTTTCAAGGACTATTTCAAGGAGTGAATTTTTTAAGAATATTTTTTCAAGGACTACTTCAATATTTTCCAAGATCTACTTCAAAAATATATTTTCAAGGACTACTATAGGGCGTGCATTTTTAAAAAATACTTTTTCAAGGACTTCTTCAAGGAGTGATTTTTTTAGAATATTTTTTTCAAGGGCTACTTCAAGAACTTTTTATACGTAGATTTTTTAAAATTTTTTCAAGGACTTCTTCAAGTGTGGATTTTTTAAAAATATTTTTAGATTTTCAAATTTTCACCACAGACAAAAAGATATGTTGATAATCCTATGGAGTCACAATATTGTCGTAACTCAGTTTCCAGTGCAAGTCCTTAAATTTCACGATAACACGTTCAGCAAACTATATGGTATTTATATGTCATTTTCAGTAATTATATACATAGATATAAATGTGAGTGTGTCTGCATGTTTGAAATTGTACTTACCTCATCTATGTCAGGATAACCACCTCCAATACTATTGCTGCCACCACCACCTCCACTACCATCACCAACAATGGCATGATATACAATTTCATAGCCGTTTAATCCTAAATGCTCACGGCTCTGCCAGGATACAATAACCGAATATGGCTGTATATCCTGTATGGCAATTTTGGGAATTAATGGTGCATCACAGAATTGTTGCGGCTCCATTTTGGCAAATATCTTGCCACGCAACTCAGCCGGATGTTCGCACCTTAGATAATTAATGTTATCGCCCGATGACATCATTACCGAGGACAGAGATGACGATGCTGATGAAGACGATGATGGTGACGACAGGGAATACGAGGACGATGACAACGATGAGGCGGCAAAGGAGGATGGCGATATTGAGCCACCTGATAATGATGACGTCGACGAGGACGATGTTAAGCTGGCGGTAGTGGATGAAGACCATTTGCGATGATCACGTAACCATTCCCAGAGTTTTTGGGCATCACAACTGCATTGCAGTGGATTTTCTGTACAAATGCACAGCAGTAATTATGTTGTTGTGATATTGTTGTTGTCGTCGTCGTTGTTCGTAATTGTGGTGTTGGTGTCATCATGTAATTCATACAATTTTTGGCCAAACGTTGGAGAAATTGAGCCAAAAATTTTGCGGTGTGGATAAAGTCACCCGATTAAGTTATATTCCACATCGCACAATTTAATTAATGTCCACGCAGTCATTTAAGTATTGGCGGTGCGATGAAGAGAAATTGCAATGTTGTCATCGTATCGCAGGTTTGCAATTCACATTGTGGTCCATAGTTGGTTTCACATGAACAGAGAGATATGAAAAGAGAATCGGGAAGAAGAAGAAGAGGAGGATAAACATTTTTCGTTAGTATTGCCAAAAAATTAAATGGTATTTATTTGGGTTATGTAAATATTTTAAATAATTGTCATTTAATTAATTTGCAGCAAATTCGCTTATGTACAATATGAATGTTTAATGTTGGATATATTTAAAAAAAATCAGAACAAAGTAGAAATGCGAAACGAATGAATTTTGAATATTGAGATTTTAAGAGGAAAAACGTATAATACGATGAAAATATATATAATGCATCAAGTATTAATTTTTGAGTATTTATGAAACATTAAACTTAAAAACATTGTTATCTTCACCATAACGTATTTTGTAGGTATGAATCCGGAATTTGGCATTTCGGATTCATATAGGTACATATTCCTATTATAACCTCTGTTTATTTTATTTTATATTATTATTTATTTTTTTTTTTTGAAGACTTTTCAAAATTTGAATATAAATCAATGTTCTGCCTATTTGCTGGTAAGTTCAATGTTCATTCTCGGTGTCAATTTTTATTTTTTATTTAATTGGAATCTACACTAATTCAAGAATGTCCCTACAAAATTTCTAGTGAAAATCTCAAGAACCATTGAAGATACAGCCGATTTATTGTGTCAGCATCATGTGACGGCAGGAGTGATTCTCAAACTTTAAACACATGTTTCTCGAAGCAGTGGTTTTACGAATGGCGGGCACGATAACTCAAAAACTAATGATCTAATCTGTTCCAAATTTTGACACGTTTCTCTGGGAGTGTATAGCTATCGTATGAACTAGGATAAAGCCAATCGGTGAAGATCTACCTTATTTTTTAATTTAGTTTGTGGTCAAAAATAGGCGAATTATAAAAAAATTAAAGGTCCGCCATGTTGTTAATTTTTGAGAGAAGTCAATAATCGTAGTTCATACGAGAGCCAGACATGTACTCTTTCTAACACTCTTGAAATTTCCGCATTTTGATGTTCCAGTGAGGAGGTATCATACCCGCTATCAAAAATAAGGAATGTTCTTTAATCAAAAAAAAAAAAAAAAAAAAAAAAAACAAAAAACAAAAAATTCGGATCACCATTAACTTTAAATCGGACAATATGTAAATCTGCCTTGTCAGAATTTGGTTATACTAACTGCAGAACGTTTTGCAAAATTTTGTGCCAAGCTTAAGTCAATACAATGCACACATCGAACGTTATCTGCAAAGAATTTCACCCTCCCATATCTCCAAATGCCAAATGGTGCTAAAATGTTCAAGATACCAAAAATTGAGCGGGACCTTCGTATGAGGATTCCTACATTGAATATTTTTGCATAAAGTTTCGTGCACTGCAAGAACGCCAAATAACTGTATTTTCAGTTTAAAAAGGTGGCAATATCTTAAAAATACCAAAAAAGTAAGATATGTGAGGTGTGACCAAATCCGTCTCAGAAAATTTGTAGTCGATTTACAAATGTCCGTCCGTCTGTCTAGCTGGTGAGCACTATAACTTTTGAAGGACATAATCGATTGCACCCAAACATTGCACATCTTAATATTTCTTCCAAACTTGGTTCAAGTTCGAAGATGGGGAATATCGGTCCACTTCTTCTGGTACCTCCACCACAAAATGGTCAAAATTGTACTATAAATGTATTTTATAATATCATGCGAACGGACTATCCGATTTGAACCAAACGTTGTACAACCTATTATCTTTACCAATCCTAGATCAAGTAGGAAGATGGGACCCATTGGTCACTCCTTCTGGTACCACCCCCACAGAGGAGTATCTGTTTATGTGATCGTTCTTCTTCTTAGCTGGCTTGTTACAGAACGGTCGTTCCATAAGCCGAGCTTAAAACAGATTTCCAAGCGCGTCGGTCTTGTGCGCAAGTCCACCAATTTGGAAGACCACGTTCCAATATGTTGTTTTCTACTTGGTCTTTCCATCTAATTCGTGGCCTTCCCCTTCTACGGGAACCATCAGTAGTCTTATTTTTATATGGCTTTTGAGCTGGGGCATTTTCATTCATCCGCACAACATGGCCTAGCCACCGTAGTCGCTGCAGCTGCAGCTCAATACGACTGACTGTGTCGATGTCCGCGTATAAATTGTAAAGCTCGTGGTTCATTCGACGCCGATATTCACCGTCTACGCAGATCGGCCCGTAGATCTTTCGGAGTATTTTTCTCTCAAACACCCCAAGAGCTGCCTCATCTGATTGCGCAAGTACCCATGCTTCTGATCAATATAAGGTAGTATCAGCGTCTTGTAAAGTGTGAGTTGGTCTGGCGGGAGGTGGCCTTGTTTCTAAACTGCTTACTTAGACCATAGTACCATCTGTTGGCCATCACAATCCTTCTACGAATTTCAAAACTGATGTCATTCGTTTTATTTATTGCGGTACCAAGGTATATAAATTCTTTAACTACCTCGAAGCTGTAGTTCTTAAGTTCCACAGTTGGTACGAGTCTACTGCCAGACCCACTTTGGCAGACTCTTTTTTGTTCAAAGGTGGCTGTTACCGCTCACAATGTTCCACCCATTATATCGATGTCATCGGCGTAGGCGAGTAAATAGAGTTGTTTGGTGTACAGAGTGCCATTTCTGTTCACCTTTGCGTCTCGTATGACCTTTTCCAGCAGGATGTTAAAAAGATCTCACGATAAACTATCACCTTGACTTAATCCTCGTTCGGTATTGAAGGGCTCCGATAGGTCCTTTCCTAATTTAGCTGCTGAACTTGTGCCACTTAAAGTTATCCTGCATAGCCGTATTAATTTTGCAGGAATGCCGAACGCAGACATGACTTTAAACACATCTGAACGGATCGTTATTGCGAATATGAATTCAATCCTTATAAAAAACACCAAATATGTCTACATCATTCAAACAACTTTCAGAAGTACTATATGGTTATGAGAGAACCTTGACCCATGGTGGTGAAGTTTTTACTAATGCAAATTCCCGAAGATTCAAAGTGACGTGTCAAGTTATCATTAAACTATGAAAGATGCGGTTGATCTATAAATTTGTATCAATTTTAGTGATGTAAACGAACGAATACGGGAGATATTCCAAAATATATTTAAGAAACCTATATATTCTAATATCATTTATTTCTAATATCCCAAAATCTGACTAGTTTTAGGTGTCAGCTTCGCAGAAAATTTAAGTTTTTAATTTAAAAAAAGTTTTCAATTACAAAATCTATTCAAATTGAAATTATATCAATAGCTATATTTATTATATTTTTTTTTAATTTAAAAAAAGTTTTCAATTACAAAATCTATTCAAATTGAAATTATATCAATAGCTATATTTATTATATTTTTTTAGTTTGACTTACCTTCCAATCTCAATGTCTTAATGTTCGCCTCTAGGGGTTTCAACGCCTCAATTGGTACCAATTCAAAATAATTCTTTCTCAAATCCAAAATATGCAGTTTGCGTAAATAACGAAAAGCATCCACCGACAATACGGTCATACGATTTCCCATCAAATACAACTCCACCAAATTATGCAAGTGTGTAAATGTAAATCTCGAAATGCGATCCAATTGATTGAAAGATAAATCACAAACTTGTAGCTGTACCAAATCCGATGAAAATTCATCCAATTCGCGTAAAATATTGTGAGAAATATTCAGCACACGTAAATTATTCAGACCCTTTAAACGTTCTATGGGTAACAATTCCAATTCATTAATACTTATATCGAGAGTAAGTAAATTCGTGAGATTTGTAAAAGCCCCAGGAGAAATTCTTGTTATGCGGTTGTTAACCAGATGTAAATGTTGTAGGGCCTTGAAGGCCTTAAAGTCATAGGAGGTGAGTATTGAGAGATTTGTTTGACATATATAGAGTTCCTTGAGATAGGGATATCTTTCTTCAATTACGGTATAAATAGTGTTGATGGGATTCCCGGTGAGGTTAAGCCAGGATAGACGGGGCAATGATATATCCGATAAGGCGGAACTGGGTATTTGCAGAAAACGATTACTGGACAAGTCAACTTTTTGTAGATTAATGGAATTCCGTAGAAAATTTGCTGGCAGGGAAAGTAAATGATTGCCACTTAAATCGACGGTATCAAGTTGGGTTAGATTGACAGCATTAAAGCCGGTCAGTGATGTGATTTTATTTTCTTTGAGATTTAATTGTCGTAGATTTAGGGTTCCACTGAGTTTGTAAAAATCTATTGTGGAAAAGAGATTGCGTGATAGATCCAATATTTCCAGGGTACTCAAATTGTACAATGCCACATGAGGAAATTCCACTAAATGATTACGACATAGCCTTAGTTCCTTGAAAACATTCAGGCCATTGAAGAGGTTGCGGCTCATGGTCGTCAGCTGATTATCACAGAGATCCAATTTTACCAGATTGGTATTTTTATTAAACATATCCTCGGGCAAGGCGCTGATAGAACAATTGGCCATGGTCAAATGTTGTATGGATCTCAGCTTGTCGAACATACTGGCCATTGTGGCCATGTGATTGGTGAAATTATTGTGCGATAAAAAGAGTGTGCGTAAACCTGGTAACTCTAATTTTTGTATATCGGACGGCAACAAATAATTAAGCTCCAAATTAAGTTCATTGAGGTTTTGCAGCGACTTAAAGGTATTATTTTCGATTTTCCTTAAAGAGGTATTTTTCAAATTCAAATGGGTTAGCGCCAAATCTTCCATGAACACATCATTGGTTATTTGATGCAGCGGATTGTGTGAGAGATCTAGGATTTTGAGATTTTTCATTTTATTAAAAGCATAACCTTCAATTGCCTCAATGAAATTGTGGGCCAGCAGCAACTCCTCCAAATTGTTGAGGGCGGCAAAATAATCTCGCCTCAATTGTTTCATACGATTCCAACTCATATCGAGGAATTTTAAATTCTTCAGCTTAGCAAAGGTGTCACGATCTATATCCCTTATGAAGTTGTGATTTAAATACAACCGGGCCAAGTCAACTTGATCCTCAAACATGGACTTCTCCACACGTACCAATTCATTGTGACTTAACCACATAATTTGTATTTTATCCTGTCGACGAAATGTTTTCACATGAATTTTATTCAAATAGTTTGCCTCCAATTGGATGGTCAGCAGTGAGGAATTATTCGCATCCTTGGGAAAGATGTCCTCCAACACGGTCAATTGATTATCTTGCAGATTTATATGTTGCAAATTATACAAAGTTTGAAATGCTCCCGGTTCAATATCTTCAATATTATTTTTCTGGACATGCAATTCCTGCAGGGTAGGCAGGGGTTCAAACACACCCTTTCTTATTCGCCTTATACGATTATTGTGCAGTCGTACCTCTCTCAGAAATTCCAATTTACGAAACATACCAATTTCCAAATCTTGTATTTCATTATCATCCAAAGAGAGGGAACTCAGTTTCTGGCACTTATCCAACAATGTAACCGGTAGTAGAGGTATAAAATTTGCCCTCAAATACAAATGATCCAAATTAACTAACGACGAAAATACATTTGGATCCACATGGGCAATGGCATTATATTCCAAATAAATCACCTCCACATTTGACGAATTTGTAAAAGCATCTGCTGGCAGTTCCAAAATATTATTTTCCGATAAAAATATTTCTCTCAAATGGGGTAAATTCGAAAACACTCCACTTATCGAATGTATATGATTATGACTTAAATCCACCGTTTGCAAACGTTTATTTTTATCGAATATTTTCGAATCCAACGATATTATACGATTATGTGACATATCCAGTGACATTAATTCTTTTAGACTTTTAAATGCATCCGCTTGCACGGTTTCAATTTGATTCGCATACATTGACAACGTTTTCAGTTGGGGAAATGTACGAAAACAATCATCGAGAATTTCGGTGAATTTATTTGAACTCAAATCCAAAAATGTCAACGAAGGCAGTCGTAATGTCGAAGCAGCCGTTGCATTATTTGTCACCAGCTGGATATCACCATAAAATGTGGAAATTTTATTATTCGATAGTCGTAGAATTCGTAAATAATCTAATTTCCTTAAGGCCATCATGGGGAAGGATCTTAAACTATTTTCAGATAAGTCAATTTCTTGCATTGACTCCTCCAAGCCCACAAAGGCATGTTCGGGGATACTTTGCAGCCGATTTCCTTTCATATTCAGCTTGGACAGACGCAAACCATAGAAGCTGTAATCTTCGATTTTCTCAATTTCATTGTAATCGAAATCTAAAGCGCTTAATTTTTGCATTGAATTAAGTGCTCGCGATGGTAGCTGAAAAGAGATGAGAGAAAAAATTAGTTATTATTAAAATTATTAAAAAAATACAAATGTTAATTAATTCATTAATAAGGAACCTTCTTCAGGAAAATTCGCACAAATATTAATGACTGCTGAAATAGTGAAATTACTTGAAACTCCAACATTTTGAACATTGGCTCTTGAAATCTTAATAAATGAGAGTCTCGTAATCCGATAAAGTAGAAATTTTTTTTGTACTCATCGAACGATAAATATGGGCCCGGACGGCTCTGATAAGCTTTAATATGTCAAAGAACAGGCTTATATTGATCCCTCTTTAATCTTAATTGTGGACACTCACCTCCACGCGGTGTGACCCGTTAAAATAGTGAGTTGGTATGAAAAAGCTACGAAAAAGAAAACCAAACACACCTAATGTTGACGGCCCCCGCAAACGTATTGCCTTACTGGAAATGCGATGGAAAGGGACAGGCGTTAGTAAATCAGACAATTACGCACTGGTGACAGATACAGACAGCGTGTTGAGGATCTGGAAAGAGGATTTTGAAAAGCTTCCAGTATGAAATAGTGGCGGTGAAGAAGATACCCAAGAACCAATAGGGGATGAGGGTATAGAGTGTATACCACCTAGTGTATACACTACAATCAATCGGCTGAAGAATAATAAAGCAGCAGGTGCCGATGGGTTACAGCCGAACTATTCAAGACAAGCTAGAGGAATGCATGCCCAATAATTGGAACCTCAGCATCATGTGCACCGTGCACAAAAAAGGAGACAAGGCGATATGTGCCAACTATAGAGGAATAAGTCTCATTCCCATCGCATATAAAGTGCTATCCAGTGTGCTGTGTGAACGACTGAAGCCAAAGGTCAATGACATATTGGACCATACCAATGCGGCTTAACACCTGACGAATACGCCATTGACCAGATTTTCACACTACGCCAAATCTCGGAAAAGACCCACATGCAACACATCGACACATTCCACCTATTAGTCGACTATAAAGCCGCATTCGACAGCCCCATCCATTCAAAGGTATTTAAAGTCATGTTTGCGATCTGCATTCCATTAATATGGGTATGCTGGATAGCTTTAACTGATTCAAGGCCATCAGTTAAAGTCGGAAAGGGCCTATAGGAGCCTTTCAATACTAAACTAGGATTGAAGCCAGTAAGGAAAGTAGTAAAGTCGGACGGGGCCGACTATATGATACCCTTCACCACTACGGTATATTAAACAGGACTATTAAAAATTGGATGAAATAAAATATGTGATATTTATCTAAATATGAATCTACCTAGATCTATCCATAAAGTATGTAAATCGACTTCAAACAAATATAAATAGGTCATCCATTGGGCTATGTCTGTACTTCTCGAAAACGCAACTACGTAATTCTATGCTCAATTTTGTAAGTTGTGCAAACTTTGATGTCAATCTGACTAACATGAGGAGTTTGATGCCCAATTTACTTGAAATCCAAATATTAAGCGATTTCAAGCTAACTTGTCACAGGTTAGGTTATACTAATTTCAGAACGTTTTGTTCCTATCAGCCTATTGGATCCTTGGTGCGTCAATTACTTATAATCAATCTATAATAAAAGGGAGCTATATCTAAATCTGGACCGATTTTCAGTACGTTATGCCAAATTTCGTGCAAATCGAAAGATATATAGAGATTTTGGTGAACCATATACATGAAATCGGACGAAACTATATATGGGAGCTATATAGAAATCTGGACCGGTTTTCTCGAAACTTGGCAGACATTCATTCTAGACTCAATTCAGTACGTTATGCCAAATTTCGTGCAAATAGAAAGATATTTAGCGACTTTGGTGCACCATATACCTGTTATCGGACGAAACTATATATGGGAGCTATATCTAAATCTGGACCGATTTTCTCGAAACTTGGCAGACATCATTCTAGGCTCAATTCAATACGTTATGCCAAATTTCGTGCAAATCGAAAGATTTATAGCGACTTTGGTGCACCATTTACATGAAATCGGACGAAACTATATATGGGAGCTATATCAAAATCTGGACCAATTTTCTCGAAACTTGGCAGACATCATTCTAGGCTCAATTCAGTACATTATGCCAAATTTCGTGCAAATCGAAAGATATATAGCGACTTTGGTGCATCATTTACATGAAATCGGACGAAACTATATATGGGAGCTATATAGAAATCTGGACCGATTTTCTCGAAACTTGGCAGACATCTTTCTAGGCTCAATTCACTACGTTATGCCAAATTTCGTGCAAATCGAAAGATACATAGCGACTTTGGTGTACCATTTACATGAAATCGGACGAAACTATATATGGGAGCTATATCTAAATCTGGACCGATTTTCACGAAACTTGGCACACATCATTCTAGACCTAAATTGTTAGGCTATACCAAATTTCGTGCAAATCGAAAGTATATATAGGGACCGTTTACATTAAATCGGTTAAATATATATATGGGGAGCGATATCTAAATCTGAACCGAATTTTCCCAAATACAATAGGCTTCGTCCTTGGGCCAAATAAGTGACCTGTGCCAAATTTCCTTTAAATCGGATCATAAATGCGATCTGTACTTTGTCTAGATGGACGGGAAAACAGACATGCAAAAATCAACTCAGAAATCTGCATATTCTCAAAAGGAACCATATGTCTATCTGGT
>NW_026883681.1:0-49820 GCF_032173495.1 Musca vetustissima
TGGAACAAGCGCTCAACTGGACTGAGCCTGGAATTTTTTATGTACACGGCCGTGAACATGTCTCGGAAGGTAGGCCATGACATATAATCGCCAGTGAAGACCTCAGTGTCGCACGGTGGGAGATTGAATGAATAGCTTGAACTGTGTTCAGAACGAATACCGGAACTAGGACCAGGAGAAGGCAACGACGATGGGAAGGTTGAAGGTTCCTTTGGAACCGATTGGGCTTGGAAGTCCTCCAAGAGTTGAGTTAGGCGGGCTAAACATGTGCAATAAGTCGCATAGGTGCTATTGTATTTAGCCCGGAATGTCTCCAACTCCGAAGCAGTATCATCATCACCGTCTTCCTGCTCTCCATCATCTTCGGTTGCCCTATCGATCATAAATTGGTCAAAGGATAACTTCACTTGTTCCCATAAGGACATAAATTCGGAAATATGGACATTGATCAATTGTGGTGAAGTAATAGGAATATCACCATCCCTTACGCCGGCATTTAATGCGACGAGACGATCAGCATTGCGAATAAACGAATGCAACGACATTTTTATATACTTTTAATGAAGGAAACACTTCGAAAAAAATGGGAAAAATCAAGTATGTAGCGTTTAAGTCCTAATTAAAGGTGTGGAAAGCGACAACTAGCGGCCACTGTGTGAACTAGAAATTCCGACAAGTGAATTAAAGACCAACTGTGAGAAATATAACCCGAAAGGATACAGAAACCTCAATATTTAGAAGAAAAAGGGAAAAATTGAGACTTTTCGATTATTTCCTTGAATAGAAGTGCGACCTCTAGCGGCAGTATGCGGAACTAGGATAGCCACGGACCAACAGAAACAAAAATATTTAAGGCAAGTTCGGTAGACTTGCAAAAATTCCGAAAAAAATTCAAAAAACACTCGAAAGCGATGTTTTTATAAGGAGGACTTTATTTATAAGGCGACACCTAGCGGCCGTAATACACACTAAACAATCGTAGGGATTTAGGTAAGGGAACAGCAACACTAATATATATGAAATATATAAAAAAATATTATGTGTCACAAACTACTTATAGTGCGACCATGTAAACGGACTGACGGTAAGGTGCACGTATAATAATAAACAATATGCTACTCACTGTTGAGTGATAACAAACAGAATGTCACTGCTTGTTTGGCTGAGTGGACAAACGACTCAACAGAGAAAAGCTGGCAAACGAATGAGTGTGGGTGTGTGTTTATACGGTAATTGTTTTGTCGGTAGAGAGACTCCACAACCAGGGCTGCCATATTTGCCGATTTATCGGCATTTTGACGATTTTTCACTCTAAAAATGGAAAATGCCGATTTTCCGATTTTTACCTCAGAATTGCCGATATTTCAACAATCGACACAAATTGTCTAACTTTTTAATTTAATACGGCAAACATATATTTAATACCATACAAACATATAAAATTGGCAGCTTTAAATCATTATAACTACCGGCGACACGCCGCAGCCGTTTTCAATGGCTTAGATATCTGCATTTTTTGTCAGCATTGTACTCTGTCTAGTTTACATTTTACATCATGGACACGAACAATTTTTTAGAATATGATGAAGTATATTTGGGTTTATATGCAAAAGATCTTGTTTCAGAATCAAAACTTCCCAAAAATGACATAGACAAAATAGTTAGCACTTGCATTAATTTTCATATAGAACTTGCAAACCAAATATTAAAACGTTTTACTTTAAATTCATTTAAATACTTAAAACTTATTTATCCTGGAAGAGTAATTAAGAAGGGCAATAATTCTTTTCTAGATATTTTAAAAGAATTCCCCGATTTTATTTTTGAAACTGAGAGGCAATCTTTAGACTCCGAGTTTAGGGAGGTAATCTTTCTGAATTTTGAAGAAATTTTGGAAAATGCAGAATATAATTTAAAAAGTTTTTGGAAAAAAAATTCCGAAATTAAACGTGGGGACTCCAATTTTGTCTAAATTTGTACAAAGAATTATGGTTTTCCACACTCCACAGCAAATGTGGAACGAATTTTTAGTCAGGTAAACCTTAACAAAACTAAAATTAGAAGCTCACTTGAGAATGATTCATTGGAAGGGATTCTTTACTCTAAAGATTACCTCAAACTAAATAATTCAAATTGATAATGAATTACTAAAAATGTGGAATAAAAATATGTACTAGTTTGTAAGTTATTTTTATGACCTTAATACCACACTGTGTTATACGTAAATCTGATAGATCTCACTAGTGTACATAATAATTACCATATTTTAGAAAAATCTACATTTTTTGTAGAAAAATGAATCTTTTATGTTATTTTTTTATACAGAATTGAATTTGTTATCTTTTTTTAATGTAATAAACAATATTGATTTGTTATAAACCAAAAAAATATGAATTTATTTATAAATTATATGCTGCCGATTTTTTGCCGATTTTTAAAAATACAAATGCCGATTATGCCGATTTTTTCTGAAAAATTGACGATTTTTCATGAAATTTAACTGGCAGCACTGTCCACAACACTGGATGGATAAGTATAAACACAACAACAAACCACTAGAAATGGAAAGAGAATGGTAAATAACTTTGCGGCAAAACGCAAAACGAAGAAATAAAAAAGAAAACACACTGTCGCGAGTTAAGAAATTATTCCATTTATTTAGTATAAATAAATATGAATTTTAATATATTTATAGAAATTTTATGGAAAATAAATGGAATAATTTTTCACTGAATATTAAATGGAAAATTATGGAATTGAATTGGATGTAAAATATTCAATGTAAACTAGCGGGCCCGGCAAACGTTGTCTTGCCTAGCAATATTGTTGATGTATAATTTTCGGCGTTCTACTTATATGATAGTTTATATTGAAAATTTAACATTTGGTTGCCTTTTAAGGGTAGCCTCCATATAACGGTACCCCCAATATTCTTAATATTCGGTATTTGGCTGAAATTTTTATTCGCCCAAGCTTCCAAATATCCCTCATATAATTTTTAAATCTAATCGGCAGTAATTTGTATTTGGTTGTTTTATTTGGTAGAATGAATCGTACTAAAAGTATCTATATTGGTCCACTCTTTGAGGTAGCTCCCATATAACGGGACCCAAAATATTCGGTATTTTGGGGAGTTGGTTCCAGTGTGTCAACCAAAGTGGTAGTAATGTTTTATTTGGTCCAAATTTTCTCATAGAGTTGGTTTAAAGTATTAAAAAGGCGCCATACATATTTGAAGTTCTTAACCCTTTTTCCAACCTGAGTGTCTGTACATTATTTTTAAAGAGCATGGGCAACCTACTATCACAAAGTGTTGTAACATTGTTCCCATATAAATATCCCGACCAATTTAAGGAATCTACATATTAGAAGATATGAAAAGTTAGATTTAAGTTTAAGTTTAGTTGATATATTAAGGTATTTGCAATTTTATAGTCACAGGTTCAATACGAAAAAAACATCACTTGTTTTTTGATATATACTTAATGAATTTTTCACAGAAAATGGCATCGTATATTAGTTTTCTCTGTGATACACATTTGTGGTATCGGATATATGCGAGGTGTTGTGTTTATGAGTTCAGAGGCATTGACCAACGATTAGGCATATAAAAACCATATAATGCCATAGCAACATTTTAAGTACTTTAAAGAACAACGTGCCCTTATTGAACTATTACTCTTCATATTTTAAGAAAAAATGATCTAGGGAATGGATCTTAGAATCAAAACTATTGCGAATATCTTCTGATTTTCATCCTTGCATTTGTCCCAAAATGTACGTGCATTCTATGGACAACGTGCACATACAATGATCGCGTGTACATTCAATGATATATTCTCAATTATTTCTTGAATTTTCACAAAAAACGTTTCAATACAATGTTAATCAAATTGGAAAAAATCAAAATTTTCAACAATTGACAAATGAAGGCTTAAAGGATTGATACGCTATCAATTTTTGCCCAAATATCCCAAAATAACAACTACGACGTGGTGCAATCATAATAGCTCGATACTAAATTCGTGGAAATGTAAATATGCTTCATAATATTTTTTCGCAATTTTTTTGCGGTTTTCGATTTTTTCTCACCTTTTAAACCTTCCCTGTAGCTCCACGAACATTTTAAGACTATGATAACAAAAATCCGTTCAGCCGTTCTCGAGTTTTAGCGAGACTAACGAACAGCAACTTTTTTGAAGTCAAAGACAATCCAATTGATTGTAGAAAATTAACATATTTTGAGAATTTTCCATAACTGACAATTACATAAAGATATACGCTGTCATTTTCGACCAAAATATGTCCAAAAAGAACTACGAAGAGATGAAACCATAAATGTTCGGTATAAAATGTGTGGAAATGCTAATATCTTTCAAAATATATTTTGCAACATTTTCGCGGATTTTTCTTAAAATGTTATTTCATTAAAACCTTTCCACTTCAATTACAGACTACTAACAGAAACTTTAAGTCAAATCGGTCCAGCCGTTTCTTTAAAATAATTTTTGCAAGATTTTCGCGGATTTTTCTCAAAATTTTCTTTCATAAAAACCTTCCCACTGTAATTACCGACAACTGAAAGAAATTTTGAGTCAAATCGGTCCAGCCGTTCTCAATTGATGCGTTAGTATACATTTTTTTGGCTCCATTTTTATATATATAGATGGATAAATTATCGTGCGAAAAAATGAATATTTTTTTGGAATCTAATTGGAACACTGTGCGTTGAATAAGGAAAATGAAAAATCAAATTGCCGACGGCAAAACGCACTTTGTTTATCGCACTGAATTGTTGTTGTTTTAAATGCACTATTGCATTTTCTCACTTCGAAATAATAAAAGCACAAACTTACCTTGGTTTTGATTAACTTGATGGATGATAAACAGCAATAAAAATCCGGTTCGAATAGGACCAAAATGATTCTGCCAATTATGGGGAATTCTGCGGGAAGATGCTGGTTTAGATGCTGCTTTCGAAAAGAAAATATTTCTTGGAATTCGAAATATTTTCCCCTCGATTTTGTGCGGAAAAAAGGAGAAGGAATAGAAATAAAACAAAATGAATTAGAATTGTGTGGAATAAGAACAACTATGGTTCTTTATTGAATTTTCTTCGTAGAAACGAACGGCGTTTACCAATTTCAACGATTGTGGTTGCAGGTTGAAGGGGTGTCTGCGCGAAGTGGGTTGCCGACCGCCCAGAGCACCATTTTTGGCTGGGCGATCTACGAACTATGCTCCTAGAAAAATCTCCATTGTTCCATATTGGGAAAAAAAACTTTGAATAAACTGAATTTTCATGAATGCACTATTGACTTTCTTTTTCCATAAAGCACAAACTTTACCTTTTCAGTTATCCAGCGAGAGGATCGGAATATTATACGACATCCTAGATGGGCGTGTAGCCGTCTTATACATACAGCTTTCCATTTATTCATGTATTCTTTAAAGTCATATTCCATTCTAAACAGAAAGGACACACACGGATATACTCAAATTATTTCATTGCAGTATTACTGCAAGGGGCCCGGTGATGTTAATGTGGAAATTCCAATTTGGTCACCCTAATCACATACCCTTAGTATACAAGTCTGGTCACCCTAACTGCGTGACTTAAGTTTCGAGCGCATCCAGAAAATGTGATGGTATTGGTGCCGCTCTATTACTCAACATGTCCGTTTGTGTCCTCTTCGTAAGTTTTTCCAATTTTCCTTTGTTCTATTAAAATCACTTCTTTACCAACCTGCAACCACAATCGTTGAAATTGGTAAGCGCCGTTCGTTTCTACGAAGAAAATTCAATAAAGAACCATAATTGTTCTTATTCCACACAATTCTAATTCATTTTGTTTTATTTCTATTCCTTCTCCTTTTCTTCCGCACAAAATCGAGGGGAAAATATTTCGAATTCCAAGAAATATTTTCTTTTTGAAAGCAGCATCTAAACCAGCATCTTCCCGCAGAATTCCCCATAATTGGCAGAATCAATCCCATAATTATAACCTGATCGCCACCGAATATTATAGGCGTTATCCTTGACCATAAGGGGAACCTCATGGAAAATTTCAAAGCGATCAGCGCTATATTCTAGTGTGGTAATGGATTACTAAATATTATCTGAGTACAAAAGCACCTGTAAATATTTAAGTGTAACTCCCACATCCGAATTCATACGACAATATAAATGGTATCAATTTATTATATTATTATTGGCATTTACTCGAAAAAAATTAAGTATTCTTTCCACTTCATCCCATAATTATAACCTGATCGCCACCGAATATTATAGGCGTTATCCTTGACCATAAGAAGAACCTCATGGAAAATTTCAAAGCGATCAGCGCTATATTTTAGCCCTCTAGTGTGGTAATGGATTACTAAATATTATCTAAATGGCATCAATTTAAAGGTCAACCACTCCTCTTGGGCATACTATCTATTTCTCCGGTCTATGTCCTTTATGGGCAAATAAATACGCCATTGAATACACATTTTGTAATTTTGCACAAAAAAGTCAGGGTCCATTTGGCACGCTAAATATTTAAAGATCTGTATCAAAACTGGCATGCTTATTCTTTTACCCGATCCGCTTCTCCATGCAAAATTTCGCGATGTTCGGGCCATAATTGCGGCCTCTGAAGCGACCAGAAAATCAGACAAAAATAACGTTTTTGATCCATTTCATCCCCTAAATATTAACCGAACTTTTCCAAAATACGGGTCTTCATTGGCCAGAACCCATTCTACATGCAAAATTTCGTGAAGATTGGTCCATAACTGTGACCTGTATCGTGTTTACAAATTATAATGGACAGACGGACGGACGGACACACATGTCTAGATCGACTCAGCTAGTCGAGTTATGACGATCGGTATACTTAAAGGTGGGTGTAGGACCAATATTTCGCGGCGTTACAAACTCTTGAGGCTGCACAAAGCTATAATACCCTGACAACATAGTTGTATAGGGTATAAAAAGCTCAATTCTAATGGTATCTCCTGAACTTGTTCTTATGTGTATTATAACTAAATTGTTATATTACCGGAAAATATTGGTTTTCTGTCAATATTGATTAACAGAATATATCTAGATATGTATTTCCGTCCACCCGTCTGATAATTATAATGTGTAATCAGGTTGGAGTTATAGACCAATCGTAAATTTTGTATGTAGGCTCGTTCCGGACAATGCACTATAGGTCAAATGACCGGTTTTTCTGTGCAAAATTGAAAAAAATCAAAGTGTCGGTTTTCACGAGTTGTTTATGTTTATTGTATATTAACTTTGTCATTCCGTTTGTAACTCATCGAAATATTCATTTCCGACCCCATAAAGTACACCTAAGTCTGTTTTTACACGGTAGATTGGTTCCAGAAGAAGCCGTGTAAAAAAAACCTTGTAAATAACCGTGTAAAAAAAGACATTGATCTTATACATAAAGGGAATTCTCCTAAATTAGTGCTATTCATATTTGCTTTGACCAGTAAAAATTGTTTGTATGCGCTAAAGGGGAATTCACTTAAATATTTAAGGTAGTGTTCTCAAACTATCGATACTATCGATGGTTTCAGACTTTTTTCTTTCATAAATACTTTTTTGTGATATGAACATACTTCGCAAAAATTTAATTTGACAAAACAAATTTAAGTACATAAAATTTCAAATCGTGCTAAATGGAATAAAATCGTCTAAAAAAACCAGTGAGCGGAGCAGTATAGTCGGACGGGGCCGACTATACGATACCCTACACAACTACCACGGAACTCAAATTTTCTGCGGATTTTTATTCCGAGCCTGGGCAATATTTAGTGATATTTGCACCTTCTTGCCCGGTTAGAGATAAACAGCACCTCTTCCTCACACATACATATTTTCCGAATATTACGAGTATTCAGTACAGCTATTTTCCAGATTTTCTTTTACCGTGTGTTGTATTGTGATGTTCGGCTTTCATTTGTGGTCTATAGATCGACTCGAAAATAACACAAAAAATTAAGTTTTCGGTCCACTACACTCCAAAATTACTATCTGATATTCACCGAAAATTACAGGCGTTGTCCTTGACCATAACTGGAACATAATGGAACATTTCAAAGCGATCAGCGCTATAGTTCCGCTCTCTAGAGTGATAATGGGTTATTAAATAATATACGAATACGGAGATACCTGTAAATATTTAGGTGTAACTCCCACATCCGGGAACATACAACAACATAATTGGTATTAATTTAAAGGTCAACCACTCCTCTATGATAAAATATAAACTTCTCGGGTCTATGTCCTTCAGGAGTAAATATATACGCTATAGAATACAAATTTTGTCATTTTTCACACAAAAGTCAGGGTCCATTTGACCCGGTAAATATTGACCTATCTTTATCAAAACAGGCATGCTTATTCTTTGGCCCGATCCCCTTCTCCATGCAAAATTTCACGATGTTCGGGCCATTATTGCGGCCTCTGGAGCGACCAGAAAAACCGACAAAAATTTAGTATTTGGTCCATTTCATCCCCTAAATATTAACCGATCTTTCCCAAAAACAATAGGGGTCTTCATTGGCCAGAACCCATCCTACATGCAAGATTGGTTCATAACTGTGGCCTGTTTCGTGTTTAAAAATTATAATGGACAGACGGACGGACGGACACACACGTCTAGATCGACTCAGCTAGTCGAGATATGACGATCGGTATACTTAAAGGTGGGTCTAGGACCAATATTTCGCGGCGTTACAAACTTTTGGGGCTGCACAAAGCTATAATACCCTGACAACATAGTTGTGTAGGGTATAATAAAAATATTCAATTTTCAAACCGTGTTATATCAAAACCGTGTACAAAAAGACCGTGTAAAAACAGACTTAGGTGTATACATATTCCAAATTCTAAGACGATCTAGCCATGTCCGTCCGTCTGTTGTAAACACGCTATCTTCTGACGGAATTGAGATAGGGTGCTGAAATTTTGCATAGGTTTGTCTTTTGTCTACAGGCATTTTTTCTGGTAGCTCCCATATAAGGGTACCCCTCAATTTAGATATTTTGGGGTTCTTGAGCGCGTTTTTCAACCGAATTCGCTGAAATTTGGTATATTGGGTTCTTATTGGGTACCAAATATCTCCACTAAAAATTATAAATATAAGTTAATGTTTTCTGGTAGCCCCCATATAAAGGTACCTCCAAATTTCGGCATTTTGAGCAGTGTTGCCAAAACTCTGTTGAGAAATAATGCTAGATTTTGTTGAAAAAAAAAAAATGGTAGAAAGTGCTAAAAATTTAAGAAAAGTGCTAAAAAATTAAATGAACAAAATTGTTAATATGTAATAATGAAATATTCATCAGAGACTCCATTTATTCTTAAAAGCTACTACTTGTCGCTATATTGCACTACTCCTAGGACATTTGGTATTGTCAATATATCGGTCTTTTTATGTACACTATACCCAATATTTGATTTTTTTTAAGGTTTGGGCACATTTTTCAACCTAATATGCGGTTTTGTATTTGGGATTCTCCCTGTGTAGAAAGTCTTCTTTGTAAAAATTATCAACTTTGGTCCAATTTTAAGCGTAGCCCTCATAAACACGTTTTACAATCGAATTGGCTTTAATTTGATATTTCAAATTGTATAAAAAATCTCCTTATCAGAAATTATAAATATATGTACATATTTTGGGGTTGCTGGTTAACGGCAGCACCCCATACCCCAAAGTAACTGTAATTTCACATTGCGGGAATTCAGTACGCTATGCCAAATTTCGTGCAACTCGAAGGATTAATAGGGACTTTGGTGCACCATTTTCATTAAATCGGACAAAATATATATGGGAGCTATATCTAAATCTGAACCGATTTTCACGAAATTTAACACACGCCTTTCTAGGCTTAATTCATTACCCTATGAACAAATTTCGTGCAAATATAGGATATATAGGGCCTTGTGTGCCTATTAACCTAAAATCGGACGAAAATATATATGGAAGCTATATCTACATCTGAACCAATTTCCCCAAATAAATGAGCTGTGCCAAAAAATGCGAGTTGTACTTTCTTTACAATTTAACATGGACAGACAGAGGGACATACATAAATCGGCTTAAAAAGTGATTCGATGCATATTCTCAAAAGGAACCATGTGTCTATCTCTTTCCTTTTTCCTGTTACAAAACTATGCACAAAGATAAAGATAAAAATTTACTGAAAGATAAAAATAAGAAAAAAATTACCGAAAATGCTAAAAAATGCTAGGTGCTAGATCACTAAACGAGTTTAAAAAGTGCTAAATTGGCAACACTGATTTTGAGGTTCTTGACCGCGTTTTCCACCGAAATCACTTAAATTTGGTATTTTGTAGCCATATATGGAAACAAATCTTCCTACTAAAAATTATTAATAGTCAACCCTTTTTAGGCGTAGTCCCCATATAACCCCATTTTTTATATTAATATAATTATATGATTTTTCCGCGTTTTGGCTTTCGTTCTAACACTCTGTTGTAATCATTTCACCTGCGAAGGATATCGAGATAAAAAACTAGAACGTACGGTTCGATACTGAACTATAGCCCACATTTAGGCTTAGCTGTAGCCCCTGTGTGGGAGGTACCAGAAGTCATGGACCGATATTCCCCAAATTCGGACTTGACCTATGTTTGGAAGACATAATAAGATGGAATGAAATCAAATTTTTTCTGAAACGGATTTGGTCCAAAGAAACATGGGGCCTAGAACCAATATTTCGATGAGGCACATTTTCACCGTGTGAAAGTGTATACACACTAATTAGCCATAAGGCTGAGGGTATGATTTTCTATTAAAAGTTATTCTTTACATAATCGGTTTGTAGAAATGTCGGTATAGATACATTTTTTGGTATGTTCCCTATATTTTCATTTTTGTATATCTATGGTGGAGGGTATCCAAAGTTCGGCCCGGTCGAACATAACGCTTTTTCACTTGTTGTATTTAGAACACTCCAAAATAGAGAGACGTGATATTTATTAGTGCTAAATATGAAGAACCGTTACACGTAATATTCTATAAATAAGCTTATATTTCTGTGGTGCTTATAGCCTAGACAGACGACAGCCTTAATTTGCATTAACAATTTCTTAATTTGAATTAATATTTACACCTGCCAGACGAGAGTTTCTGCATTTACGAAACAGTTTTTTGCTTCAAAACAATTGTTTGTCTGTGTGTAGAATGAAAATTTGTTACATTTGTTTCGGTATTTTTCGGGATTACGTCTTTAGGAAATAGTTACATGACATAACGGAGGAATAGCAACTATTATCATAGCAAATCAGCCCCCAATTTAAAAAATGGTTGAAATTTGGCATAATTTCTTATTTTTATTTTCATAAATATAAATAAATTTGACAAGAAACAATTAACTTTCGACAGCATTGCCATATTAAAATTGCCTAATTCTGTATAAATTCAGTATAATTTTGTGCATTAACAACACATAAAAATGAGGATAATGTACAAGTTAATTTGAATTAAGGCTGTTAATGCAAATTAAGGCTACCGCCTGTCTAGGCTATTAAATGCACAAAGTCTCCTCGGGGGATAGATTGCTCACACTAGCAGTCATTAAAACACAAAAAAAATGCACAAAATCAAACTGAATTTATACTGAATTAAACAATTCCAATATGGCAATGCTGTAGAAAATAAATTATTTGTTGTCAAATTTGTTTACGTTTATGAAAAAAAATATTAGATATAAAGGCAAATATCAAATTTTTTTCCAATCAGGAGCTGTTTTACTACCACTTTAGCTGTCATTCTTCCGTTCTGTCATGTATCTATTTCATAAAGATGAAGTCCCAAAAAATATTGGAAACAATTGTGAAAATGTTCATCCTATACACAGACAAACAATAGTTTTGAAACAAAAAATTGGTTCATAAATGCAGAAACTCTCGTCTGTCAGCGGTAAATATTAATTCAAATTAGGAACTTTTTAATGCAAATTAAGGCTGTCGTCTGTCTATGGTATTAGTCAACTTTGAGTGCCTATTATTTCGATTGTGTTTAGAATAATTAATTAGTGTAAAATGGAAAATATAGATACAAGTGAGCATATTTATATTAAACAATACATTTTTATGTTTGCGACACTATGCTTGAAAATAACCCTTTAGCCTATGAAGACCTTAAAGAGTTTAAGTAATTTGATATATTGAATTTCAGTAAACTTTAAAAAAATTACCTAATATGACCTCTTTGAAATTTTGCACTTAAATTAAGTGATAACTAATGAGCTATTTTCAATTTATTTCAAGGTGCGATTTTTTGCGTTTTGCGAGTAATGCCTCTTTTTCTAGGCAACCTCCGTATAAAAAATCGATCTTTTTGTAATATGGTGAGTGGTAAGTGAGCAAAATTGATAATGCAAACGAGTGATATAAGTTAAAATCGGATAGAACATATATATGAGAGCTACATCTAAATCAGATCTGAGTTGAATCAAATTAGGCAGAAACATTTCTGATTTTCGTTATGATTGGGTGTATATTGTGATTTTGGCGTGGTTTAAACTTAAAATCGGATGGAACATCTATATGGATGTTATATTTAAATCTGACCCGAGATCAAACTAATTTTTCTGAGTTTTTTTTAGTCTAAAAAAACATTCAAACTAAATTTTACGATGATCGGAAGTATTTTGTGGGTTTTTAGTTACTTAGACGTGGAATCGGATAGAACATATATATTGGAGCTATATCTAAATCTGAACCGATTTAAACCAAATTCGACACACTTATTTGCAGACTAAAAAAAAAAGAAAAGGAAAAAATAATACAAACCAAATTTCAAAGCCATCCGTTGTATATTACCGATTTGGTGCATTTTAAACCTAAATAAAAAAATGTAGGGGAGACTGGGGCACCTTCGGCATCGGGGCACCTTCGGCAATCGCGTTTTCGATATGAAGCTCTCACCGTACATCACTAGTTTCGATACACAGATATCGAATATCGAAATAAATAACTGACACAAAGTTTGAAATTTCTAGCTAATAAGCTTATTTAAATATACGGGTTTTTGTATTTTTATAGATGTTTCTGTAATATTTCAACTCCACTTCGTAAGTATTTCGTGTATAAAACTTTTTAAATTTTTAAGACAATATTATTAAAAAAGTGGTTAACTACGATGTGTATTATTATAGAAATATTTAAAAATATAATGTTTTTACAAAACTGATCGAAAAAAATGAAAAAAACTATAAAAAGTACATTCGGGGTACATTCGGCATTTTAAAGTGGGGCATATTCGGCCATATACAGATTGTGCAATATTATTTCCTTAAAATGTTTTTGAGTTTGTCTTAAAAACTAATCCTTTAATATGGCTCGAAATGACATATATAAGATCAAACGTGCTTGTATTTACGAAAATGCGATAGAAAACCCCTATTTCTGATAGTGTGTGCGAACTTGAGATGTAAACGTCCGCCGCTAGAAAATAAAGTCCTATAATTCAAACATTGTGTGGCTTATTAAAGCCAAATAGAGCCTTTAGAGGATCAGAATTTCAACCAGACTGATAGCGATGACAATTACCCGGCTATGACTATGGTGCCGAATGTGCCCCATCAAATGCCGAAGCTACCCCGGGTTGGGGCACATTCGCCGAATTTGACTTTTTTACAAAACTGTAAAATTTTTTAACTAATACTATTTTTTTATATCTTTTTGGTACTATTTTTTTATAATTAAGTGTCCGAGGACAATAATCAGCCATAAAATTGTTATATATGTTGAATAAGTACTGAGATATAGAGCTCTAAAAAAAAGTGCCGAAGGTGTCCCAGTCTCCCCTACCAGCCAAATTTCATCGCAATCCGTTGTATATTACCGATTTGGTGCATGTTAAACCTGAAATCGGATGAAAATATATATGGGAGCTATATCCAAATCTGAACCGATTTCTTCCAAATTAAACAATAACAATTTTAGTAGCAAAAAAATCAGTTGGGCCAAATTTCATAACGAATACTTGATGATTTTGTTGCAGCTATTAATTTTGCACAGAAAAAGTGGTCATTTGACCTATAGTACAATGATGGCGAAGCCGAGGAAATATGGCATCCACATGAACGAAATCATTATTTTTTCTGTAATCATTATTTTTTTACTAATCAGTATAGAGGTTACAATTACAGTCGATCTACGCGAATATCAAAATTTGTTCTCCGGTCCCAATACCGTTGTACCTAATATTTTCGCCCGATTTCATGTAAATATTTACCAATCTATATATATAAAAATGGAGCAAGAAAAATGTATACTAACGCATCAATCGAGAACGGCTGGACCGAAAATTTTGAGAAAAATCCGCGGAAATTTGGCAAAAATTATTTTAAGGAAACGGTTAGTCCAATTTGACTAAAAGTTTCTGTTAGTAGTCTGCAATTGAAGTGGAAAGGTTTCAATGAAAGAACATTTTGAGAAAAATCCGCGAAAATGTTTCAAAATATATTTTGAAAGATATTAGCATTTCCACACATTTTATATCGAACCTTTATGGTTTCACCTCTTCGTAGGTCTTTTTGTACATATTTTGTGGCGAAAATGTTCAGCGTACATTTTTAAGTAATTTTCAGTTATGGAAAATTCTCAAGATATGTTAATTTTGAACAATTAATAGGATTGTCATTGCCTTGAAAAAACTATCATATATAAAATAGAAAATAGTTTGTTTGTATGGTACCGATAGACGCATCGCTGAATAAATTTTGCAGAAATTTTCGCAGTCAGTCATGCCATCCCAAGGAAGTAAGATATGCAAAATATCATCAACCGTAATCATAACTCTAAACAAATATTAATTTTCTATGCACATATCTGAATATCTTGAATAAATCTGTTCATAAAAGTATGTATGATACTCAGATAAGTACACATCCAATCTTAAATGACCAGGAAGTAACATTTTGTCAAAATCAGAAATTTTCGACTCATAATGTTTTGTCCTATTATCTGTACATTATTATCAGTAATTATAATAGCCACCAGTTCTGTAATTCCGCTAACATCTACTGCTTTCCATTTCTCCATTGTCATATTCATACACATTGGAATAAAATTTGTGCAATACCGTAGACAGACGACAGCCTTAATTTGCATTAAAAAGTTCTTAATTTGAATTAATATTTACCCTTGACAGACGAGGGTTTCTGCATTTATGTTTGTCTGTGTGTAGGATGAAAATTTTCACAATTGTTTCCAACATTTTTTCGGATTACATCTTTATTAAATAGATACATGTCAGAATGGAAGAATAACAGCTAAAATGGTAGTAAAACAGCTCCCGATTTGAAAAAATGTTGAAATTTGCCTTTATTTCTAATATTTTTTTCATAAACGTAAATAAATTTGACAACAATCAATTTATTTTCTACAGCATTGCCATATTAGAATTGTGTAATTCAGTATTAATTCAGTTTGACACATAAAAATGAGGATAATGTGCAAGTTAATTTGAATTAAGACTGTTAATGCAAATTAAGCTGTCGTCTGTCTCGGCTATAAAATGAAAAATTGTTGACATTAGGTTTGTTTGATATCCCAATAATTTGTATATAGTCGAACAGTAATTGGGGCTACTACAGTACCTATAACAATCCCTTCAATAAATAATAACATTTAAACTAAATACAAATAGTTTTCTACGTGAACTATCCTATGTTAATCACTTTAGTAAGGACAGCGAAGCGCCACGGGTCCAGCTAGTAATTATATATTAGTACTTCTCTAGATTTTGTTAATCTTTTTTACCACAGCTTTACCGATCTTTTAATATTAATACATAGTCTTTTTCGTCCACTCTTACCAATTGTCGCTAGAAACAAAATGATTTAATTGTAATTTATTCTGTAGCAAAAGTGACATTGCACCTATACTGGGTGAGACAGGATAAAAATACTTCACAATGTGTACAATGACACCAGTTATCTTTTCCACTTTACTTTATTTATGTTCTCTGCCATGGTATGACGACAGATATGTATTAATTATAAACAAATAAAAATAAATCTGTATGTGTATATGCGTTATTAAAGCTTCAGCATCCAGAAGTGTTAGTCAGACAAGGAAAACACAAAATGGTCAATAAACTCAGACTAATGATAACGATTATGGAAACTGTATAAGCAATGTTTGTAATATCATATTGTGATATTAGTTATTAAGATGTAAAAGCGTCGTTAAGTTAGACCGGACCGAACTTTTTATACCTTACACCATGTGGCGGGTTCTCTATATGGGGACTATGTAATTTATATTTTCCGCTAGTTCGTGGTTTATGCTCTAAAATATCACGGTAGAAAACAAGACTAGAAACTTTGTATGGTGATTAATAAATACCTTTAAAGTGGATTCACTTTTATATGAGGGCTGTTTCAAAACCAGTAAAATATCAAAAATGGAGTGACAGTTTTATAGGGGCAAATGACAAATCTAATGTAGGATTTGTTGGTATTGGCAGGACAATAATAGAAAAACGGCGAATGTTGTAAAGTGGACTTAAAAAAATTATTAAAATATTTATTGATTTCTATTTAGTTTTGTAAAATTTGAACCTATATTTTGCTTATTAAGGCAATTTTCCATAAATAAAAATCGATTTTGGACACCCATAAATACCTACCAGTTCAAAAGCGTGGGTTTTCCAACCTAGAAATGGGGAAAACTATATCCTTTAGCGCATTGTGTTGTTTACTTAACAATATACTCGAATGTGTACCACCTAGTCCTAGTTGTCCCTGAATGTAAACAACTGGTAAGCATTCATGTCTTACGATACGTTTAAGTATGTAATACGATGGAGTATCTCATATTTCCAAAAAACACATATATACAAAAATACATATGTATGTCATGTTAGGACTACTGCAATTGATGTACACATACAAACATTGTTATATATTTTTGTACTTTCCCTCGGTCCAATCAACAAGAATTTTTAGTTTATTCCCATGATTTTCTAAAGCATTGAAGCAAGAACAAAACCTACGAAAAGAGACGACTGCTGTTGCTGCACTTGTCATGTGTCAGGATTATAATTTGTAATGTTACCACACAGTGTAGTATGTATGTGGTAACTGAATGAAGATGTACAAAAAACTACTGACGTCGTATAAAGGTTTGGAAACAAATTATTTACACCATAACGCAAAAGACAATATCAATTATAGCAGCTCAGAGAGAATGAGATTTAGATGGGACCGTTGTACGTTCCATTAATTTAAAGAAATGCATCAATTTTGGTGTAGTGTAAATATGGAATATGAATAAAGTTGCTAAAAGGTGAAATAGTGGTCCGAATATAACAAGAGTGTTTGCCAGAAATTATATAAAGGCCATATGTATTGTCAAAAGCCTGATAATGTATCTACTCGTATATAAAATGTAATAAATAAAGGTTAGATGTTGTCACTTTTCCAAAATCGAAAACAAATTATTGTTTAAAAATGAGAGTTCAAGGTGAAAACCCCTTTGCGCCCTCCGCGTACCTATAATTTTTTTTTCGAATTAGCATTTTTGAAGTCGGTGCTCCCTATAGCTAGGTTGAATTGATTACCATAAATTGTTGTGGGCTTATTAAATAACTTATACTTGTGTCTTTAAAGTAGAATTTGATAACTTCAAGGTTGTTCTCTTTATTAACCGTATCCCGTGGGATACACATAGGTCTTGTTTTAGCATAGGGTCACGGCCCAATTTTCGGTACTTTGAAGGCTTAGGTACTTTGACCCTCCAAGATCTTATTTACAGAAAATTTTGAATATGTTTTAATATAACCTTCATGTAAAAGTCCCTCTCCATTTCAAGTATTTTAATGAGCTTTGCCGAATTTGCCACCGACGTGGCCTGCGAAAATTCTTTAGGGACTTTATATATAGATCCTACTTAATTTATTATAATTTATTAATGTAGTGCCGTATTCCGAATGAATTCCGGAAAACAATATATTACGCATTACAGTAACATTCTTACAATACTTCTTGTGCAAAGCCAATGTGATGCAGGCTTCGTCCAACTCAGTCTCCTTTATTTTGCTATTTTCTTAAAAATCATAGCGACACTTTAAAGATCCGTTGCGAGATAAACCTTACAAACATGAACTTATTTCATATTTTGTGCCAATGATGCCAGCCATAGAAGGACATATTTTTCGTTTTTTATATTTTACACAAAATCTTAGTTACGTCGATAAAACACATTAACTTAAATTAGTGTTTATCACTCAAAAATTCAAGCTTCTACGAATATGTTCTTATTGTAAAAATTGTCATGCTATTTTAATGCCAAATTTTTATAGTTTCCTTGTAGGTCATAGTCACGGTGAGACATCATGTTTGCTTGAATTTTGGAGAAATGATGTTGGAACCTTCATTGATGAAAAAGGAAAATAATATAATAACGACACGTTACAACTTCTTCCGTAAAGTTACGTTTTGTTTTTATTTTTTACTAAAAACGAAGAATACCAACAAATTCAATGAGAATAGCCACATAAATGAAGCAAAGCAAAAAACGAAATCGCTGAATTGTCATTTAGAACACATATTGTCATGTTTGCTTTCAGCAAATGTTGTATATTCTCCTTCATACAATGGTCTCGAAACAACCCATCATCATTCGTCTGCAATTTTATACACATGTGTGCTTCGACGACGCATGACTTGATTTTTTTGGAACATGGAAAAAGTTTGGAACGATGTGAAAAAAAAAATTTTTTTCATATATGAGCTTCTATAAATTAACACATTTAGCGTCTAAGAGTTATGAATGTTTCATAGGGAAAGTTGCGATGTGGCTAAAATAAAACAGCAAAGAATTTCATTGCCAGACATGAGATCGAATGACTATTGTAGTCTTTAGTATATTTTCTACAAATTTAACACCTGTGCAAAATGTAACGCTCATAGATCAAATTAGCGTTATTGGGTTGGACCAAAATATTATAAGGAGGAAATAACATACATATCATCTACATGTGTGAAATTCTAAACAATTGCTTTGCGGAAAACCATTCATTACCCGAATCAAAAATAACGCTATCCAACACTATGTAAATGCCATAAAACATAAAATTCGAAAAAAGACACCATCAAAAGCAAAATGTTGTGAAAGACGAACAAAATAACTTGAGGCTAAATCGAAGATCAGGAAGTATAACAGAAAACCTTATCGAGCTACCAACCGGCCAATTGGAATTTCGCAAATACAAACATCTAAATCTATCAATGACCGTAGCTTTTATTGCTCCTTAAAAGTGGATTTTATTGAATATTTTCATGTATAATCTAGGTCTATAAGTAATTTCCTAATCGATAGTTTTCAGTTCCTCAAACATGGATTAAAAAAATAAAATTGTCACTTTCTGATATTCTTTCAAAATCCTTGAACATGGATTTTTAATGCATATTTGAAGAGGATATTAGAGTCCCGAAATTTAATTTTAAACATTATTTATTAAAACTTCCAGTTTAAAGACTATTAAAAACATTTCCCCCTTTCAAATATGCAAACTATTTCCATTCCTTATAAGCTATGTGAAAAACAATGTCATGGCGTTTGCATAAATTTAAGCGACTGGTCCTTTTACCGGTTTCATTCCTGCCTTTAAAGAATAACCAAAAAAGAGAGAACTGCAAACAACTATACAAACGCACAAATATATATGTAACCAAAAAAGAATTGCAAAGAACTATACAAACACACAAATATCATTCAATATCTTGATGACTTTGATGATTTGTAATGCAAAATAGAAAATTTCGCCATTATCATCATCAGGCTCCTAGATATATGTAACATTGTTTCTACGTTCACTTTTTTGGTTGTTTTTAGGTTGCATAATGATATGTTTCTAGATTTATCTAAGTCGGGTTTCATTTAGATAAATATATAACATAACATATTTTCAAATATGTCTAACACCTTCTTTATATTATTTATTTATGCTGTTTCATAGAACCTGAGTAGTATTTATAGTTTTACGCAGATGGTCCTCCTCCTCTCAAAACAAATGAAAAATATAACAAAAATCGAAATTAAACAAATATACATGAATATGAGCTGCAAATTCATTAGAGTTTTATCCTAAGTTCTAATGTACATCTCTACTCATTATCCATTTTGAGGTAACATCCTTAACATCATGATTGTATTTTTGTGCGGGTAAATGTCATCCTTATCCTATTACTAGATCTCTCTACGTGAGACAAGTATTTTTTATTTTCTCTACTTTGAAAACAGTTTTAATGCCCTGTAATTTTATTTCTTGTCGTAAAAGAAACTTTGCCACAAGCACCTGGAGATTATCTAGTCTTTTTTTGGCAAATATATGGTATCCTTCAAAAATTTTATTTAATCCAAATATTTTATATAAAACATTTTTAAATAAAAACCAGTAAGGAAAGTAGTAAAATCGGACTGGGCCGACTATATGATACCCTTCACCTCTTTGTGTATATTGTACATATGTATCCTTACAATTGCATGTTAATGTTCCCTCGAAGGAAAATAATCATGTCTTCCTGCAACCTATGATACATTTAATTTCATTCGGGTAGAATTAGATCGTCTGCGTACCATGGGTCAAATTTATGGAGAACGAAAGCAAAATTGATACACGCCGCACTGTTAAAAACATACGGGCCTGTTCTGGCATTCACTTCAACGGCAGAAGTGTATCGAACACACGCCGAGGTGTTCTGTAACACACTTTACACCCATTTGAGGTGTATTCTTTATACTTACCGGGCATGTTCTGGCATTCACTTCAACGGCAGAAGTGTATCGAACACACGCCGAGGTGTTCGGTAACACACTTTACACCCATTTGAGGTGTATTCTTTACACTTACATTTCCATAGTGAGAGTCGGGTGTATTCCTGTTTTTTCATATAAAAGAACATCTTTTTTGAAATAAAAAACGCACATGATGATAGATTGATATGTTATTATTGCGTATAATTTGATTAAAATCACAAAATGAACATGAAACACCATTAAAAACAAATTTTAAATAGATACTTGAATTTTCTTCAACTGAATTTCTTGCTTGACACAAACAGCTGATTTGATGTAAGGCCGAAAAAGATAGGGTTACCAAATGTTCCTCCTAAATCAATCAACAATTTAATGATATTACAGAGGTTTCATACATATATTTTATGTGTCGAATAATAAAATATTAAAAAATAATAATAAAATTGTCGTTAGAATTAACGAAATTACTAAAAAATTACAGAAGCAATGCTAAAAACGAATACAGTTTATATTGTATGGCAACAATATTTCTGCAAAGTACCATGTCGACGTTTATTTTTGTCGCAGTTCAAAATTTCAATTCACGTGAGAAGCAGAACAGGAGGTAGCTTCTGAGGTGAAGTGTATGTGTAATGTGAAAAGAACACACCGTGAGTTCCAGAACATACCCGTACATTTTCATAGTGAGTGTCGGGTGTATTCATATTTTTCCATATAAAATAAAAGTTTTTTGAAATAAAAAAGGAACATGATGATACAGTGATATGTTGTTAATGAGTATAAATTGTTTAAAATCACAAAATAAACATGAAACGCAATTAAAAACAAATTTTAAATAGATACTAAGGTTTGTCTTGAATTTTCTTCAACTGAATTTCTTGCTTGACACAAACAGCTGATTTGAAGTAAGGCCGAAGAAGATAGGGTTACCAAATGTTCCCCTTAAATCAATCAACAAATTAATGATATTACAGAGTTTTTCATACATATATTTTATGTTGCGAATAATAAAATATTAAATAATAATAATAAAATTATAGTTAGAATTAACGGAATTACTAAAAAATTACTGAAACATTGTTAAAAACGAATACAGTTTATATTTTATGGCAACACTACTTCTGCAAAGCACCATGTCGACGTTTATTTTTGTCGCAGTTCAAAATTTCAATTCACGTGAGAAGCAGAACAGGAGGTAGCTTCTGAGGTGAAGTGTATGTGTGAAGTGAAAAGAACACGCCGTGAGTTCCAGAACATACCCGATAATTTCATTCAGACACCTGTTTGATATATATGAAAGCTATGGCTGCATCTGCACTAATTTGATACGTTGCAACAGCGCGCTGTGCAAAATTTCGTGTTACACGGACAAACATTAGGGGTTTGGTGCATCATGCAAAATCGGACGTATACTTCTTCCATTGCAAAATAATTTGATAGTTCTACTTCCAACCGTTCAGGTTGGAATATATCCAAAAATATTTGTGTACAACATTCTATTTGTAACAGCTTAAGCTTCATATCAAGATTCAGATATATATTCCTTTGTCATTTTAGTACCTTTAGTACTAATTTATTTTATTTATTTATTAAGTTAATTAATGTTTTTCCTGTACAACAAGACAAAAGTCTTATAAATTTTTTAATGGGTACATAATGGAAAATAATATATATGATTAAAAAAAACATGAGTTGAAATAAATTTGAAAAAGATTGAACTACAATAAAAAATAAAGAAAACAATTTTCTATTACAATTATTAACAAAAAGAACGATTAGTAAATCAAATAAATGGATTGTATGATCAAACCTAACGTTTTCAATTATGAAAAATGTTGTACAAGCCGTTTTTTTGAAATTACTTATATTGTTGATGCATTGCAAATCAGATGGTAGAGCATTCCAATCGCGTATCGTGCCAATGTAAAATTGTCTCTCAGAAACCAGGCTCCTCCGACGAAAAGGTATAATTTTCTTCCCCTATGTGATCTTGCAAATGTAATTTTTTCGAACAAATACGTTGGTTTTTGCTTGACAATAGTTCTATGAAGGAGTTGTAGAGATTTTATTTTGAGAAGTGAGTCGAAATTTACTCCATACAGGGATTTAGAATACTGTGAGACATTTTGTCTGTTACTTAGGCCATACACGTATCGTGTTATGCTATTAAATGCGACATTCATTTTGTGAATTCAAAATGTTTTCACACTACTTGGCTTATCGTATGCAAAGCTGCATACCAAATTTCAAAAATCTACTTCCAACAGTTCCAGCGTAATATAGTTTAAGTACTTTTTAGTACCTTTTAGTACTTACTTCCAAAGAATATTTTTGAACCTCATTCTATTCGTAAAACGTTAAGCCACATACCAAGTTTCAGATAAGTATATCTACCGATTCCATTCAAATATAATATTTAGTACTTTTTAGTACCTCTTAGTACTAAAATCCAAATTTTTTTCACACATACCACTTGACGTATTGTACGAAAATCTGCATACCAAATTCTCGCGTAATACAGTTTTTAGTATCTTTAAGTACGAATTTCCAAAAAAAAACCCCCGCCTTATCACACGCCTACGCACCAAACCCAACCTACATGCCAATCAGTCAGTCACTTATAACGCAACTCTTTTATATATGGGCACTTCCGCAAAAAGGTAAACCAAAGTCGAAGAATTTGTTTCTTTTGCCCATGTGACATGTTCCGAGAGTTTTTGAATTCCCATACTTTTTTAAATTCCCATGTTGTGCAAAATGGTGTGCTCAATTTCGAGCGAAAGTGCGGCTCGAAAGCGTAGCTGTGTTCATTATGTTACGAAATGTGTTCAATAAAAAACATATGTTTCATTGGAATTTGCAATTTGTTTAACAACAAAATTAAGAAAAAATATGCCTGCTGGCTTATTAATTGCCCTGGTTTCTACTAGAAAAAAATCTAAACGTGTTAAAATAAGCATTTATGTATATTTTGAGATAAGTTGGTCCTTTCATACACAAGGGTACCATTCCCAAAAGCCTGCAGTTAGCAGCTGCCTTAAGATTTCTGGCTGTTGGTGGGTTTCGGAGAGTAGTGGCAAATGATTTAAATGTGTAAAATATTGTGGAGAGTAATGAAAGTCCTGGAAGACAAAGTGTGTGCATGCTGTGGACAGCTGCAGACCAGGATCCAGCCATGATGCTTTTAGTTGGCATATGAGTGCAGCTAGGCAGCATTAACAAAAGAGGAAATGGTATGCAAAATACTTGGCTTCTAGGAGACAGTGGTTACGCTTTAGAAACCTTTTTGATGAGGCCCTATAAACAAGTGGAGCATGGGTCTTGTCATCATCGATATAACAAAGTGCACACATCTGCAAGAAACATTATTAAAAGGACTATTGGAAATCTTAAAAGTGGATTTTTTTTATAGATACTCAAAAATGTTACGCGCTGTTTTTGATAAAAGGAGCCGTTTTTTTATTTTCTTTAATTTTACTATAAAAACTAATGTAAATACTGTACTTTTTAAATAAATATAGTAAAAACACCTTAAATATTACTTCAGGGTTCTTTTTCAACTTGTACGTGCTCAGAAAAACACGTACGATCTCATTTCGTTTTCAATCCACAATTCTATATGTGGTCGAATTATATTCCCAATATTTTTTTGTGAATTCGGAATGGAGCACACCAAATTTGGGAAAATGTTTCACATTCGAGCAAACATGGATACAGCACATGGGCATTTATTTGTGCTTAAATTCGTAAAGTAAAGGCAAAAAAATACAAAGAAAGACCACATTTGTCATTTTATATACCCTCCACCATAGTATGGAGGGTATATTAATTTTGTCATTCCGTTTGTAACTCATCGAAATATTCATTTCCGACCCTATAAAGTATATATATTCTTGATCCGGGTAAAATTCTAAGACGATCTAGTCATGTCCGTCCGTCTGTTGTAATCACGCTATCTTCTGAAGGAATTGAGATAGGGTGCTGAAATTTTGCATAGGGTTGTCTTTTGTCTGCAGGCAGGTCAAGTTCGAAGATGGGATATATCGGTCCACGTTTAGGCATAGCTCCCATATAAGGGTACCCCCCAATTTTCGGTATTTTGGTGTTCTTGACCGAGTTTTTCAACTGAATTCGCTGAAATTTGATACGTTAGGTTCTTATTGTGTACTAAATGTCTCCACCAAAAATTGTGAGTATAGGTCCACTTTTTCTGATAGCCCCCATAAAACGGCACCTTCTAATTTTCAGTATTTTGGGGGTTTTGATTTTAGTATTTAGTATTTTGAGTTCTTAATAGGTACCAAATTTCTCCACAGAAAATTATTAATATAGGTCCATTTTTTCGGGTAGCCCCCATATAAGGGTAACCCCAATATTCGGTATTTTGGGGTTCTTGAGCGCGTTTTTCAACCGAACTCGCTGCAATTTGGTATTTTGTAGTCGTATATGGTAACAAATTTTCCTACCAAAAATTATTTATATTCGCCCCCTTTTTAAAGTAGTCCCCATATAACCCCCTTTTTATACCCTCCACCATAGTATGGAGGGTATATTCATTTTGTCATTCCGTTTGTAACTCATAGAAATATTCTTTCCCGACCCTATAAAGTATATATATATATATATATATATTCTCGATCAGGGTAAACTTCTAAGACGATCTAGCCATGTCCGTCTGTCCGTCCGTCTGTTGTAATCACGCTATCTTCTGAAGGAATTGAGATAGGGTGCTGAAATTTTGCATAGGGTTGTCTTTTGTCTGCATGCAGGTCAAGTTCGAAGATGGGATATATCGGTCCACGTTTAGGCATAGCTCCCATATAAGGGTACCCCCAATTTTCGGTATTTTGGGGTTCTTGACCGAGTTTTTCAACCGAATTCGCTGAAATTTTGTACGTTGGGTTCTTATTGGGTACTAAATGTCTCCACAAAAAATTATTAGTATAGGTCCACTTTTTCTGGTAGCCCCCATATAACGGCACCTTCTAATGTTCAGTTTTGGGGGTTTTGATCGTATTTTTCCACCGAATAGGCTGTTTCCACCGAATAGGCTGTATAACGGCACCTTCTAATGTTCAGTTTTGGGGGTTTTGATCGTATTTTTCCACCGAATAGGCTGTAATTTAGTATTTTGAGTTCTTAATAGGTACCAAATTTCTCCACAAAAAATTATGAATATAGGTCCATTTTTTCGGGTAGCCCCCATATAAGGGTACCCCCAATATTCGGTATTTTGGGGTTCTTAGACGCGCTTTTAAACCGAATTCGCTGCAATTTGGTATTTTGTAGTCGTATATTTTTGGGGTAGTCCCCATATAACCCCCTCTTTATATTAAAATAATTATCTGATTTGTTGCGCGTTTTGGGTTTGGTTCTAAGACCCTTTTGTAATCATTTCAACTGCGGAGGATAGAGAGATAAAAAATTAGAACGTAAGGTTCGGTAGTGATCTATAGCCGCATTTAGACCTAGCCCCTGATTGGAGGTTCCAGAAGGATTGGACCGATATTCCCCATCTTCGAATTTGAACTAAGCTTGGAAGAAATAATAAGATGGGCAAAGTTCGGATGAAATCTAAATTTTCTGAAACGGATTTGGTCCAAAGAGACATGGGGTCTAGAACCAATATTTCGATGAGGCACATTTTCATCGTGTTAAAGTGTATACACCCTCATTAGCCATAAGGCTGAGGGTATAATTATCCTTTAAATTTTTTTAAATTTTTTATTATGGTTTACATAATCCGTTTTTAGAAATGTCGGTATAGGTCCACTTTTTGGTATGTTTCCTATATTTTCATTTATAGTACCTGTCAATATAACTATGGTGGAGGGTATCCAAAGTTCGGCCCGGCCGAACTTACCGCTTTTTCACTTGTTTATATTAAAATAGTTATCTAATTTGTTTCGCGTTTTGGGTTTGGTTCTAAGAGTCTGTCGTAATCATTTAACCTGCGGAGGATATCGAGATAAAGTTAGAACGTAAGGTTCGGTAATGAACTATACATGAACTATAACCCGCATTTAGGCCAAGCACCTGTGTGGGAGGTATCAGAGGGAGTGGACCGATGGTCCACATTTTCGAACCTGAACTAAGTTTGGAAGAATAATAAGATAGGCACAGGTTGGATGAAATCAACATTTTCTGGAACATGGTTCACATTATGGTCTTGGTATTTTCCCCACATTTTCATTTCAACTACCTTTTAGTATATCTATGGTGGAGGGTATATAAAGTTCGGCCCGGCCGAACTTAACGCTTTTTCACTTGTTCTTCTTGTTCTTAGCATAACTACTAATTTAAAGACTATAAATGCAGAGACAGCAGAAATACAAACTACAAAATAAACAATGTCGCTAAGTGACCGAGAAAAAGCCTTCGCAAATAAAGGATAAGCCAAATTTTGAAAGTTTGAAAGTGAAATAATAATGCTTGATATCTCTTATTCATGTAAAGAATATAAAAAGTTCAAAAAATTCACACAATTCGCAGAGTTTTCCCATTATTAGCAGTGATGTCTAAAGTTATGTATATTTTAAGTCGCGTGAGTGACCGCTCTTTTGTGACTTTTATGTCAAAAGTTTAAAACTGGAGGCTCTTAATTTTTTTACCACTGATAGTACTAATAAAGTTCTATAAAAACTATTATGGGAGAATTGTAAAAAATGGAATTGTTTTTGGTTTATTTAAGATTTAATATTTGATTTTGCCTCTGAAAGTCGTGTAAGTGACAGCGGAAGTGCACATATATGGATAACAAAACGATACAGTAATGTGTAACCCTCCTATATCTCACAGAGTCACAATATTGTTACGAATATAACTTTAGATTAAGTTAATTTAGATGAATTCCGTTAATTTAAGAATTTGAATTGTAACGTAAATTTCTACTACGCAGTTTATTCGAATAACTTCACAACAACAACTACTGTATAGATTTTTCTACATCCTTCCATTTCCTCTTTCATTATACCCTTCACCACTCTGTGGTACAGGGTATTATGTCTTTGTGCATATGTTTGTAACAGGCAAAAGGAAACGAGATAGACACATGGTTCCTTTTGAGAATATGCATAGAATCACTTTCTGAGTCGATTTATGCATGTCCGTCCGTCCGTCTGTCCGTCTGTCCGTCCGTCTGTAGATGTTAAATTGTAAACAAAGTACAGGTCGCATTTATGATCCGATTTGGATGAAATTTGGCACAAGTCACTTATTCGGCCCAAGGACGAACCCTATTGAAATTGGGAAAAATCGGTTCAGATTTAGATATAGCTCCCATATATATATTTAACCGATTTAATGTAAACGGACCCTATATATCTTTCGATTTGCACGTAATTTGGTACAGCCTAATCATTTAGGTCTAGAATGATGTCTGCTATATAGCTCCCATATATAGTTTCGTCCGATTTCATGTAAATGGTGCACCAAAGTCCCTATATATCCTTCGATTTGCACGAAATTTGGCATAACGTATTGAATTAAACCTAGAGTGATGTCTGCCAAGTTTCGAGAAAATCGGTCCAGGTTTAGATATAGCTCCCATATATAGTTTCGTCCGATTTCATGTAAATGGTGCCCCAAAGTCCCTATATATCTTTCGATTTGCACGAAATTTGGCATAACGTACATAATTGTCCCTAGAATGATGTCTGCCAAGTTTCGTGAAAATCGGTCAAGATTTAGATATAGCTCCTATATATAGTTTCGTCCGATTTCAGGTAAATGGTGCACCAAAGTCCCTATATATCCTTCGATTTGCACAAAATTTGGCATAACGTACTAAATTGAGCCTAGAATGATGTCTGCCAAGTTTCGAGAAAATCGGCACTGATTTAGACATAGCTCCCATATATAGTTTCGTCCGATTTTATGTAAATGGTGCACCAACGTCCCTATATATCCTTCGATTTGCATGAAATTTGACATAACGTACTGAATTGAGCCTAGAGTGATGTCTGCCAAGTTTCGAGAAAATTGGTCCAGATTTCTATATAGCTCCCATATATAGTTTCGTCCGATTTCATGTAAATGGTTCTCCAAAGTCCCTATATATCTTTCGATTTGCATGAAATTTGGCATAACGTACTGAATTGAGCCTAGAGTTATGTCTGCCTTGTTTCGTGAAAATCGGTCCAGATTTAGATATAGATCCCTTTTATTATAGATTGATTTTAAGTAATTGACGCACCAAGGAACCAATAGGCTGATAGGAACAAAACTTTCTGAAATTAGTATAACCTAACCTGTGACAAGTTTGTTTGAAATCGCTTAATATTTGGATAGAGCTTCCATACATATTTCCGACCGATTTCAAGTAAATTGGGCATCAAACTCCTCATGTTAATCAGATTGACATCAAATTTTGCACAACGTACAAAATTGAGTATAGAATTACGTAATTGCGTTTTCTAGAAGTACAGACATAGCCCAACGGACGACCTATTTATATTTGTTTGAAGTCGATTTACATACTTTATGTATAGATCTAAGTAGATTCACATTTAGATAAATATCACATATTTTATTCCATCCAATTTCCTGTTAATAGTCCTGTTTAATATACCCATAGTGGTGAAGGGTATCATATAGTCGGCCCCGTCCGACTTTACTACTTTCCTTACTGGTTGTCTATTTTGTTATTGACGTACAATTCTTGTTAAAAGTCATCATTGATGATCGCTTAATTCCTCTTTCTTTGTTACTTCCTCGCCTGTATATGTGTTGTTGTTATTGTTCACTCAATGTAAGTCTGTATGTGTTTGTTGCATTGGTAGATTGTTCGTAATCTAGGTGTTACCAGATCGTCTAGAAACTTCTGTAGCGACAGGCAAAGCTCATATAAATAGGGGAAATGGCAAGGCAGTTAGTCAGTTTTGAATCAGATCGCGAATTGAAACCATCAAATAACGTAAAGCTGTAAAGTAACGTGCAAGGTAAAGTTGTGTCAATAAAATCATTGTAATACTCGTAATCAGAAAGAACCCGCGTTTTATTTAGTACGAACTGTACTGGGAAATAAAACAACGTAAAATCCAAGAACGTAACAATATGTATAATAAAATAGGTTTTGAATTTCAGCAAAATCAAGTTGCTATTGTTTGTACCAACCGTTGTATATATCACAAGTATCTGTCTCCATCTTACACAGCACATACTACACAGAAAAAAATTTTAATGACTATTTTCATAATTTCATTCATAGTTTATTTTTTCGACCAACCATTCGTTGTTCGGCTGTGTCTCGCCGAACTCTGCATGTATTCTGCATGTATTGCATGTAGTAAGTGCATGTACGTAAGTAAACAAATTAGAAGAAACAAGACAAGAAAGACATAACAAAGAAGATAATAACAGAAAATCAAAGAAATAGAGTTTATCTCTCTCTGTGTCATATAAAAACCCCGCTACCACCACCAGACACACAAAAAAGTTGATCTTTTTCCATCTATTTGATAAGAAACCAGTATTTAAAGTTTTATGGATTACGTTCATAAAATGCAGGAATCTCGACATTGACAACACTTTCTGAACACTATTCATATAATACGAATTATTTTTTTCTGTGTAAAAACCAGTAAGGAAAGTGTAAAGTCGGAGTGAGCCGACTATATGGTACCCTTCAGCACTTTGGGTATATTCTACATATGTATCCTAACAGACGTCGCCTTCTCGAAGGAACATTGACATGTAATTGAACGAACTTAAATCTAAATCTAACCCCATTTTCTCGAAACTGAACACACGAGCCATGGTAGGGACATATTTCTATCTCAATGGCACGAAAATCTCCATGAACATGCAGAACAACAACATCAAGTGTAAATACAAATACAGAAAAAAACAAAAAATTTCTGTGAATACAAATATATAAAAGAGGTTGTTAGAAATACTTCAACGTACAAAACATTATGTAAATGGCTTGCGAGCACCATTTACATAAAATCGGACAAATGGGAGCTATATCTAAATCTGAACCGATTTTCACGAAACTTAGCACACATCATTCTGGACCTAATTCAGAACTCAATGCCACATTTTATGCAAATCGATATATAGGGACTTTGGTGCCCAATTAACCTTAAATCGGACGAAACTATTTACAAGAGCTATATCTAAGTCTGAACCGATTTTCTTCATTTTCAATAGGGTTCGTCTTTGGACCAAGTAAGTGAGCTGTGCCAAATTTCATCCAAATCGAATCATAAATGCGACCTCTACTTTGTTTACAATTTAATATCTACAGACCTACAAACGAACAGACGGACGCACATGCATAAATCGACTCAAAAGGTGATTCTATGTGCCTGTCTCATTTTCTTTTGCCTGTTGCAAATATATGCACAAGGACGTAATACCCTGTACCAGTGTGGTTAAGAGTATAAAAATTCAAAATAGTTCGTTCACTTAATTAAATTCGAAATTCCATAGTCCTCTGGTACACCTAACCGACCATACTGTCCAAATAGGATTTAACAATTTTTAAAACCAACTTAGTCACTACACTGAGCGCATTATTTTTTTAATCGAAAAAATGACACTTCTCGGTTTTACACAATAACTACTAAAAACTATTTCTTTAAAACAATTTTCACCGAATACCAAAAAATTCCTAAAGTGAACCTAGATGACGTAGAAGGCTTATCGATAAATGAGACTTACTTGGAGAAAGCCATAGGCGCACTGCAAACCGTCCTAGATAATTATCAATAGGTTTCCATTGTCTGGGTGTTGGTAGAAATCACCAAATGTATCGATTGTCCGTATTACATACGTATGAGGTGGTTAGTTGCCTGTGAAACTAAGAAGAAAAATTAGTACTACTAATAAATACCTATGGCGACGATACAAATATGTTCACTACGTCATGGCAACTAAATCAGATATTTAAATGGGAGTAGTTATACTCATACAACATTCCCATACAAAACCAGCAAGGAAAGTAGTAAAGTCGGACCGGGTCGACTATATGATACACTTCACCACTATGGGTATATTAAAAAGATGCATCCTAACAGAAGGGCCACTAACATGGAATTTGATGAAGTAAAATATGTGACCTTTATTTAAATGTGAATCAACTTAGATAAATCCATAAACATGTCATTCGTTTGTTACAATGGGACACAATTTTGTAAATCGATTTAAAGTAAATTTGGAGCTAAATTAACACTAAGTCGGTCGGAAATATATATGGGCTTCATATGTACTTCTACACGCAATTACGTCATTCTATTTTGAAAAAAACATAAAGGGTTTGGTGCAATATTAACTTAAAATCGGATGAAAATAGATATGGAAGCTATATCCAAATATGAACGGATTTGAACGAAACTTGTCACAGGTTAGGTTAAACTAATTTCTGCAGGTTTTGTTCCTAATGGACATATTTTTGGTCCTACTTAACATCGGAGGAAACTATATGGGAGCTATATCTAAATCTAGATAGATTATTCACAATCGGAAAAATATATGGGAGCTATATCTATATCCCAACTGATTTCAGGAAAACATGACACATGTTATGTTACACAAACTTTAGTACGTTGTGAAAATTGTATGGCAATCGGCCTAACTTGGGGCCTTTAAATCGGACAATTTTCAGCAAACTTTACACACATCATTGTAAACATAATTCCTTACGCAATGGCAAATTTCGCGCAAAATAAAAAATTAAATCGGGCGATACTATATGGGAGCTATATCTAAATCTGAACCTATTTTCACGAAACATAACACACATAATTTTAGACTCAATTCAGTACGCAAATTTTGTGCAAATCGAAAGATATATAGGGACTTTGGTCCACCAGGGACTTCGGTTCACGAAGCTTAGGACACATCATTCAAGACTTAATTCAGTACGATATGCTAAATTTTGGGGAAATCAAAAGATATGTAGCGACTTTGGTGAACCATTTACATTAAATCGGTCGAAAAAATATATGGGAGCTATATCTAAATCTGAACCGATTTTCCAGAACATTTACGCACATCATTCTAGTCTCAATTCTGGACGCTATGCCAAATTTCGTGCAAATCGAATGATAGATAGGGACTTTTACATAAAATCTGACAAAAATATATATAGGAGCTATATCTAAATCTGAACCGATTTTCACGAAACTTAAAACACATCGTTCTATGGTTTATTCTGTACCCTTTGCAAAATTTTGTGCAAATCGGAGGAGGGACTTTGGTACATCAATTAATTTATATCGGTCGAACATATATATGGGAGTTATATCTAAATCTGAACCAATTTTCAAGAAAATTTACACACATCATTTTATTCTCAATTCATTACGCTATGCCCAATTTTGTGCAAATCGAAAGATATATAGGGACTTTTGTGAACCATTTACATTAAATCGGTCGAACATATATATGGGAGCTATGTATATCTAAATCTGAACCGGTTTTTAAGATTTTTTCTACCCACATCATTCTAGACTCAATTTAGTACGCTTTGCCAAATTTCGTGCAAATAGAAAGATATATAGGGACTTTGGTACACCATTTACATAAAATCGGATCATAAATGTGACCTTTACTTTGTTTACAATTTAACATGGACAGACGGACGGACATGCATCACTTAGAAAGTGATTCTATGCATATTCTCGAAAGGAACCATGTGTCTATCTCGTTTGCTTTTGTCTGTTACAAAACTACCTGAAAAAGAAAAAATAGTTATAGGCTATTTTTGCATTAAAAGTCCATATTTACGATTGTCCCTTGACTGTAGGTCACACACAATTGAGTTAGGATAGCCTGTAACACTTGTACGTCGACTTCACCACGCACCGCAACCGCATCGTTTCACATGTAAACAGCAAAAAAGATGAGTGATGATGTTTCCAAAGAACTACATGGACTCATGCAATAACTTACCATGAATGTGCAAAGTTTACCCGGCGATGAGACTTCAGGGATGAGAATTCCCCACGTTGTCCAAAGAAAACCACACGCACATCGACCCTTGCAAAATCGACTCTGCAATGGTCGAAGTTTTGTTGCGTGGGTGGGATGAAGAGCACTCCTTAGGGCGGCGCTATTAAACAGTTTCGCCTGCAACGGGTGTAAAACAGGGGATCTATGCAACTCCAAAAATATGCTTGGTTGATTTCGCCAAAAACACAATTTTTCTTTTGAATTAAGAATTACAAATAAATTATTTGACGCACGAGCGCTTTTTTATCAACGCTGAAAAAGGATAGCCATTTAGTACATCATTCGCCATTAAATGTATTTTCCTAAATATTATTGGAAAATTTATGAAAATGGAGGAAAATGTAATATATATAAATAAGGAGGTAAAAAAGGAGAGTATAAAAGTTCGTGTCAGGCGAACTTAACGATGTTTTTATTGATATTTTTTAATAAATTATGATTTCGCACAATCTTTACTCTTTTAAATAAAATTAGCATGTAAAAATCAACAAAAGCGCATTTTTTGCAGTAATATAATAAGACCCAAGTTGAAAGAAAAAGACCTAAGTCCATGAAAACAGGAAAACTTAGGAACAGAAAAGGCTCTAAGTCCCGCCCCCCTGCGTACGTCCCTGATATTAGTTATTTCATCTATTCCTTTAAGTAAACAGGGCGGCCGATGCCTATAAATAAATGATTTATTTATTATCTAAACATCTTAGTTTTGTTGAAATTCCTTTCAAACAAAGCATCGGTCTTGAATACGTTCCATCCAGACATTTCTTTCAAATTAGTAATGTCAAGTATTCTTGACATTAATAAAACTTTGGTCCTTCCAAACTTCCTTTTGTGTCGCGACTAAAATGGAAAGTATTAACTACTTAGTAAAATGAAAATGACGCTAACAATGGTATTAACAAAATGTGACTATATATAGCGGAATAACACTTGTCCTTATTGCTTTGGGACGGATAAAGATGAACTTTGTCACATTGCAGACAAACAGAAAACAAACGACAACGCCAAGAGGAATATAAGCACAATATGCAAAGGAAAGAAATTTAATCAAACAAGTTTGTGTACAGGAATTTCATATTCATACTTCGAAGTATTACATTTGGTGGGTAAGCGGGGTTAAATCGTTTGTAGATGACAAGCCTTGGTGAATGTAAATACAACATGGAAGGGTTTCATTTTTGAAAAATAGAGAGTGGTATTTTTATTTATGAACCAAATTATATGAAATTTGGTAAATTCTTTATTTATTTAGCCCAACGGTTTCTATAAAAATAGGTAAAAGGCCGGTTCTGATACCGATATACATTTTCGTGCGATTTCACAATAGTCCCAATGTTTGCCAAATTGGCACTGCATTTTGCACAGCGTATCATATTGAACCCAGAATGATGGGTATTAAGTTTTGTCAAAATCGAAATTAATATATAGATATAGTTCCATATTTATTTCCTTCCACCTACCACATATTAATACCGGTTTAATCGATATTGAATTCACGTGATGGTGTCTAAAAAAGTAAGTCCCAGCCAAACATAACGAAGATTTAATTATATGTAACAATATTTGTAGAATGATTTCTTTGAATGAATTATGGAGAATATTCGAAATGAAATGTACATTTATATGTTCGCCACAAAATTCTGATGAGTATGCAACGAATGAAATTGTTTTCATACTATTTTTGACATACGAGATTTTTTTTATAGCAATTACTAAGATTTTTTAAAAACTAATTACTCTCTATTTTCTGTAGACATTCATTAGAAGCTAATATGTACTATCCTTTTATAACTCATAATTCTTTGGGTACACATCGATACATATGTATACCACATAGGAAGAGCATTCAAATACTCAGTTTGTATTTCTTAATGAAACATGAGATACCACTTTATTCTTTAACTCTACGGTCAATAACCGGGTACATTTGTACCTTTTTTCGAATAAAAATGCTGTAAAATTTTCAATAGTGGAGATATTTGGATCAAATTTTGAGGAATCATTGTTGAGGTATTTTCACCCATAATTGAAGAAAAAAATATAAATATTTTCTATATATATATATATATAATTTTTATAAATTTTTAAAGTTATTACCTACGTCGATCAATAACCGTGGTACATTTGTACCCACCTAAAGATAACGCTGAAATTTATTAAAAAATTAGCTTATCGTGGGGTTTTTGTTTTAAATTAGTCTGTACGGATCTGATCTAGATGTTGGAACTCTAAATTATATACATTAAACGAATATATATTTAAACCCATGTTTAAATGATAATCTATCTAAAACAATCATAATAATTTCTTTGTAGCTTTCGAATGGGTTAAGCTTTTTTAATTATTTTTTGATAGGGATCTTTTTAGGTGTTCCGCAAGACCTCTGTAAATTTATGTGGCCCTAGGCATCAGGGGCCATCAGGGCGACTCGTGGAAATCAGAAACTACCTTGGTTTTCACTTGGTATGCTGGGACTAACAATTATCTTTATTGTCTGTTATTTTCCAATTATTCTTCACATTGACCTGAAACTTTTTCTATAATCGAATTAAATTGATTTATTACAAATCTAATTTGACGTACATATATAAACTAACATAAAATAACGCTTTAAAAATTAAAAAATTGATTTCCACAAACCACCCTGATGGACCTGTGTTGTCTATGGCCACAAAAAATTGCAGAGGAGTTGGGGAACACCAAAATAAGATCCCTAACAAAAAATAGATAAAGTATAATTTAAACATGGATTTAAATATATATATTCTTTTAATGTATATATAATTTTGAGTTCCTACATCTAGACCATATCCGTACAGACTAATTTAAAAAAAACGCACGATAGATAAATTTTTTAATGAATTACAGCGCTATCTTTAGATGGGTACAAATGTACCACGGTTATTGATCTACGTAGGGTTAAATCCGAAATGCAAGCTAAAAGGCATGGATGCAATTTCATGTTTACTTGCTTCAGTTGCAAACTAAATCTCTCGAATAAAACTTCTTTTGAAGGAATTTTCAGAAGAACTTATTTTAATTATTAATTATAGACGAGGCACGGTCATACTGTTTGGTATTTTGCTTTAACTAGCAATACCAACAACAACGTTATGTGCATTCGTCACAAAGTGACGACACATAGCAGTGGGAAATGTATTGTAGTTGTCTGTAAATGTCTTGTTGACCACGAAGTCAGGCGCCAACGAAACGAACTTCTCATTGGGGTCGTATCGCTGGTAACGTAAGAACTTCGAATTGTCGCAAGAGACATTTGGGTTTGAAAGGTTTTTTGTAAAGAAGCTATTAATAGCTTCTGGGGAGAATATCCCAACAAAAAACTAAGGGAACTGATGAGGATCAGTGGCGAGATCCGAAACTATAGTCTTCCCTGCCTTACCCCTCGGCGGACAATGCCATACATTCCCCACTAATAAATAGTTGTTTTTTTTTTATAAAAACAACAAACTGGGATTAAGCCTGACTATTTTGCAAAAACAAAATACAAATGGTATCCCAAATAACCCGCCAAACACTACTGAAGTTGTAGACGAGGCACGGTCATACTGTTTGGTATTTTGCTTTAACTAGCAATACCAACAACAACGTTATGTGCATTCGTCACAAAGTGACGACACATAGCAGTGGGAAATGTATTGTAGTTGTCTGTAAATGCCTTGTTGACCACGAAGTCAGGCGCCAACGAAACGAACTTCTCATTGGGGTCGTATCGCTGGTATTTTTGTATTTGTATTTTGCAAAAACAAAATACAAATGGTATCCCAAATAACCCGCCAAACACTACTGAAATTATTAATTATTTTAAAATTCCATAGTCTCATTCATAATTCTTGGTACATAGGTTAAGGAAAACATTCTATTTCGAAATCTATTCGCGTTTACAAATGCGGATGCTGCGCACAAAAGTTATCGCTGTTGTAAATCTTGTATGTCAGATATAAAATGGTTTAATAGTCGCGAAAAGCAACTAGAAGCATGAAGATATCTGAAAATAAAATACATTAATTTTTTATTAACAAAAAAAAAAAAAAAGAAAAAACTGTTTTTGCATCTTCGATTTTTTAGCCTTTTTGCCTTAATCTTTTAAAATATTAAATCGCTTCGTGCTCGAATTGTACGAACTCTGTCATCAGTATCATCTTTTTGATTCAGATACTTCCACCTTTATCATTTTCATAACAACAAATTGGGAATTGGCAACACCTACATAAAGGTGGTTTATGAACTTAGTAAACATCTGTGGTTTGTATATTTACTAACACTTTGCTATAATTGTCAATTCCAATTCTTGGCTATAATGGCCAATTCTGATCTAAAAAGGGGGCAATTTGTATGGGGGCTACTGTTTCCCCTGCCCCCATCAAAAAATTAAGTACCCTATGTTACCACAAATGTACTCAAAAATCGACTGTGAAAATTTCATGAAAATCCGTTCAGTAGTTTAGGAGTCTATAGCTAACACTGATCAAACAAACAAACTAACAAACAAACAAACAGAAATTGATTTTTATATATATAGATAGATATCTTTCTCTTTGCACGAAATTTGGCATAACGTACTGAATTGAGCATAGAGTGATGTCTGCCAAGTTTCGTGAAAACCGGTTCATATTTAGATATAGCTCCTATATATAGTTTTAGATATAGCTCCCATATATAGTTTCGCCTGATTTAATGTAAATGGTGCTGCAAAGTCCCTATATATCTTTCGATTTGCACGAAATTTTGCACAGCGTACTGTATTAAGAGTAAAATTATGAGTGTTAAGTTTCGTCAAAATCGGTTCAGATTTAGATATAGCTCCCATATATATTTTTGTCCAATTTAATGTAAATGGTCCACCAAAGTACCTAATTATCTTTCGATTTGTACGAAATTTGGCACAGCGTTCTCAATTTAGCCTAGAATGATGTGTTCTTAGTTTCGTGGAAATCGGTTTAGATTTAGATATATCTCCTATATATATTTTCGTCGGAGTTAAGGTAAGTCAAATTTTGGAGATATGACGTGTATCCCGTTCGTCCGTAATTAATTGAACCGGACACAGTTTTCAAAAGATGCAACTTTTCATCACCGCAATATTCTACAAAAATGTTGCTCATAAGGGGTCCTCAGAGTGGCGAAGTCGATATTTCGACGTTTGATTGGTCAATTCTCAAATTTACCAATTTCTTACAACCAAAACTCTTAATGTGTCCGACACATACATTAAGAGTTTCGTCACAATTCGTTAAGAAATAAATTTCGAGGAAAAACAATCGGGTTTCTAAATTTTTGAACTGGATATTCAGAATATAAAACCATTTAATATATCTTATATACATATTATTTAAAAGCTTATAAAAACGGTGTTAGAATAAACCGAATCAAGCTCTTCCAATAATTATGAATTTTCTTATGTTTCATTTAGCGGCCAAAGGGGTTATACGGAATTTAAATGGTTTTCTTAAATTTAGACTAAAAAAATTATTTTTTATAAACATTTACGCAACCAAATTTAAGTCTTTGGAATCCAATTTCAAAAAAACTTCCCCACGCACCTTCATGAGATATACACCAAACGAAGCAAAATTACGAGTTCTACAATCCTTTAATCAATTGAGTCCATTATCTGGCGCATCCTGATAATAAGAAAAAATCAAAAAAAAAAAACACCGAAAATCCGGCTTCAAAATGTAAGAATTCGTTTTGGATGCATTCAATGATTATATCGAAAAATCATACATTATAACCATATTGTCCATAGGGTATTCTTCAACTTAGTCACTGATCACATGGGCGTGCGTTGTGTGATTTAGCCACAAATCAGGAACGAACATTTTTACCAATTTTTATACCCTCCACCATAGTATGGAGGGTATATTAATTTTGTTTTTCCGTTTGTAACACATCGAAGTAATCATTTCCTACCCTATAAAGTATATATATTCTTGTAATTATATGACGCCAAGTCCGTCTGTCTGTTGTAATCACTCTGGCCTCTAAACGAATTTGGATAGAGCTCCACAATTTTGCTGTTTTGGGGTTCCTGAGCGCGCTTTTCAACCGAATTCGCTGAAATTTGGTACATTGTTTTCCTAAAGGGTACGAAATATGTCCACTAAAATATATATATATATAAGTCCATTTTTTCTGTAATGTAACGACGCTCCCCATTACAAATTAAGTCTACTATTTTGTTAATTTTTGTGCGAAGTTAGATGTTCCGGAGTCGGATCGAACCCACCATTGCAAAAAAAAATAATAACAATAATAATTTTCTTCAAATAATTACATTTAAAGTTTTAAGACTTCAATATAAACACACTCATATAACATTAACGTCCTGTTTTCGGTATATTGTTTTCCCACCAAAGCGATACAAGTACTTGCCGCATATACTGCATATATCTGCTTTTGAAGTGGTTTTATTTATCTATTGTATGCCTTATGAAAACACTATTACCATGAAAACACATTATTAATATATATTTTTTTAACAAAATGGTGAATTTATTTAAGGTATCGAATATCAAATACAAACCAAAAGCATATCTCATACACTTTTAAAAATAAGTAAAAATAACGTTTATTTTGCTAGGAAATTCGTTTGAGCGCAGTTCATTCTAAAATAAATATTTACGTTAAAAACAGACTTTTAAAATATTGTTATTATTAAATTAAAAATTAGCATGCCCACCGCCATTTTAAGTAACAGATTTAATATAGTTTGACATAGAGCATACCACATTTTGGACAGTATTTATGCTGATACACTCTTGCTACAGGAATCTCGTATAAATTTTCAATAGGATTACAGACTGGAGTGCAATCCGTCGGAGGTAAGATATTTTTATTTTTGTCAGAAAACAAAGTTTTTGTTTGCTTCGAGCTGGATGGAAGCGTTATCCTTTTGAAAAATTACATCCTTGTCCTCTTTTTGATTAAAATTTGTTATTAAAACGCCGTCTAAGTGTAGAAAATATAAGATAACTTATTATTGTCAGAAAATATAGAAAATATAAGATAACTTATTATTGTCAGAAACTATAATAATTTACAATTTATTTATCGAATTACACAATTTTCAATTGTAAGCGTTCCTTAAACGTAGCTTGGTCATTAGATTAGTCCATCTTATTTGAGGAGTAGACTTTAAATACCGTGAAATGGTACGTATTCTATTGGTTAATTTTGTTGCTGGAATATCGACTATTAGCTGGTTTCTTTCGTATTCGTCCTTTATCTCTTAAAGTGAAAATGAATTGATGATATTTATATCTGTACCATATAATGGCTTAACCGAACCCATTTATGCCAAAAATATGAAAAAAATATTACTCTTTTTTATTTTTCTCTTTTGAATTACCCCTGACATACTAATTACAGATATTTCTTAACCATTTTCAAGTCTAAGATTGTTTTATTATGCCGTTTTTTTTATTTTAAAATGAACTGCACTCAGACGAATTTCCTGGCAAAATATACCTTATTTTTACTTATTTCGAAAAGTGTATGAAAATTGTTTTTGCTTTGCGTTTGATATTCGATAACTTAAATAAATTCACCATTTTGTTTAAAAAATTTATAATAATAATGAGTTTTCAAAGTAAAATCTCAAAAACATCATATGCGCTCAAACAAATATCCACTACTGTAGAAAAATTGTATACTCTTAATTTTTAGATGGCCCATAATATTATATTATGTGACTAATCACTGCCAGATACCAAACATTTAGGCGTATAATGAATATTTAGTTACACGATTAAAAGTCATACGCCCACGTGCCCCATTTAGGAGCCTATATACACTGCGTATCATAACTATAGCCGCACCTTTAATTCAATTGGTATGTTAGTTGACAAATAAAATGGACCCCTTAAGTTATGGTTCACAATAAAACGATCCAAAACACATATTATGCAACAACAATAATTAATTTATTCTTTATGGTTTCGCCGAATTCTGCACTTTCAAAATTACTGGTGTTGCATATATATACATATTTTATACATAATTTTTAAAACTTAAATTAAATAAAATAGCTTTTATAAATAATGGGTACGGCCTCCCTTATTTTAAATAAGTTCAAAAATTTTATCCATCACACTGTTGAACAAAATTATTCGCAAGTCTTCATCGATTGACCGCCATTCCTAGATAATCACTTCTTGGAGGTAAAATACAGTTTGGTATTGGCGGTTTTCTGCATAGACACGATGAGTCAAGATTCCACACATGTTCTCGATCGGATTCTGGTCGGAAATTTTAATATTTTTCGATTTTAACCATACTTGAATATGGCGACTTTTATGAACTGGGGAGGCCCTACCCATTATTTATAAAAGTTATTTTATTTAAGTTTTAAAAAATAATTTTTTCTAATTTTGTTAAAGTAATTTTGAAAGTGCAGAATTCGGCGAAACCATAAAGAATAAATAATTTTTTTTTTTAATAATATGTGTTTTTGATCGTTTTATTGTGAACCATAACTTAATGGGTTCATTTTATTTGTCAACTAACATACCAATTGAATTAAAGGTGCGTCTATAGTTATGATACGCAGTGTAGTAAAAAATAATATGGGGAGAAGTTTCAAATAAATTTTATTTGTGTTTCCATTTAAAACCACGAGATATTACTTTCTGTATGATTTAATAACAACAAACAAGTAGTTATTGCTTTGTTGGCGCAAAAACAATTATTTCATTTCGGCAATAAGTTGCGCCATTTCCTTTTCAATCAACCAAAACCTTATGTTATGTGATCTCATATATTTGCTACACAAAAATATCCTTCTTTAAAATTTGTTATTGTTGTCGAAGCTAAACTAGGAAAACTGTGTATTGCAAACATTTAAACTTCTTCAAAAGAAAGGAAAACTTTTGTCTGCTTCAAGTTAAGAATATGTTGTTATAAATAATATTTTAAACCCAAAAAATTTCCGAAATATACAATGAAATTTTTTAAATGGATCTTTTTAAGATTTCGATTTTTTCTCATAATTTAATTGTTTATGATTCTGTTAATATACGAGGTAAATAATAAATATTAAAGAGAGTTTGTAAGTTGAAATGAAGGAAATTTGTCTTTAAAGAAAGATGTAAGAGACCCAAAAGTAACCTGACTAAAATGAGCCAGTCTAAGCATCGTGAAGAAATTTACAAATCTATTTTAGGAGATAATAGCAATTTCGTATACAACTTTCTTCGAAAAAAGGCATTTTGTGTGTTTAACATTAGTTTCTTAGCATTTATTGTTCAACTTAACAAAACGTTCTATATGGTGTGTGCCAGTATATGAACATTCCATTGTTCGTGTCGACTTGTGATTACAATCTTAATTAAGTTCTTATTGTTGTATGTGTTGTGGTGGTTTAGTTTAGTATATTACACTCCTTGGAGGTAGAGATTATTATTTCACAAATATGTTCAATGACAAAACTTTAAGTAATAAACTTTAGTGTTTTAATGTCATTAAATGTCAGGTCACTACGGCTATTAAGGTACCACATAAACTCAGGGCATGAAAGAGAAATAATTTCTATATTTATGGTGATGAAACACCATCGTATAGTATTGTGATGGGACATTGGCGCATTTCGTACATCAGCACATAGTCGATATTTGCATGAACGCCTGCCTGAGCAAAAGGTTTATTCTCGTTGGATATCGGATAATTTGACCATCATTTTCAATTGCCGACTGGTACAAATAAATTTTGACATTCACTATACTGAAGATGGGACTGGACTTTTATTGAAAGACTATATCAAAACAAGGACTCATGTCAAACATTTCTGCAAATCGTTTAGCCTTCAATAACACTGATCGTCAATTTGATGCAGTATGATAAATATTCGCAAATTCTGTTTTAGCAAAATAGTCAGGCTGAATCCCAGTTTGTTGTTTTTTAAAAAACAAATATTTATTAGTGGGGGATGTATGGCATTGTTCGCCGAGGGGTAAGACAGGGAAGACTATAGTTTTGGATCACGCCACTGATCCTCATCAGTTCCCCTAGTTTTTTGTTGGGATATTCTCCCCAGAACATATTTATTGCTTCTATACAAAAAAAAACCTTTCATACTCAAATGTCTCTTGTAACAAAGCGAAGTACTTAGCTGAACAACGAAATAAACTGAATGAGAATTTCGCTGGTGCCTCACTTCGAGGTTAACAATGCATTTACAAACAATACCATACCTTCCCCACTGATGTGTGTTGTCACATCGCTACGAATGCACACAACGAATTTGTTGGTGTTAGCGTTACATAGTTCATTTTCAATCAACTATTTCCCGTCTTTGAAATTTCGTTACAAAATGCTACATGCCCAACAAATATGTTTATGTGGTCGTTGTTTGCATTGCTAGTATCACACACAAACAAAATTTTCATATCTCTTATCCTTAAAACTTCCTTGCATTTGGGAATAGCAAATGTTGCCTGAAATTGCAACATAAATTTTGAACATCCTAAAATTTAACAGGTTTATGTGATAAACTAGATATGAACAATAGTAATATTTAAGGAATATAGTTTTCTCAGAATATCTGCAATATGCAAATCTATATCTATCTATCTATATAAAAATGAATTGCTGTTCGTTAGTCTCGCTAAAACTCGAGAACGGCTAAACGGATTTTTCATATCTTAGTCTTAAAATGTTCGTGGAGCTTCAGGGAAGGTTTAAAAGGTAAGAAATAATCGAAAACCGCGAAAAATTTACGAAAAATATTATAAAGCATATTTGCATTTCCACGAATTTAGTATCGAGCTATTATGATTGGACCACGTCGTAGTTGTTATTTTGAGACATTTTGGGCGAAAACTGGTAGCGTATCATTCCTTTAAGACTTCATTTTTCAATTATTGAAAAATTTGAAAATATTGTTTTCTATTGGATTGACATTGTATTGAATTATTTTTTTGATTGAATTCAAAAAATAATTGAGAATTATCATAGAATGTACACGTCTTCCAAAGACTGCCCGTATATTTGGGACAAATGCAAGGATGAAAATAAGAAGACATCCGGAATAGAGTTTTGATTCTAAGATCCCTGCCCAAGATTATTTTCATAAAATAATAAAAAAAATATTTGCCTATTCGTTGGTTAGTATCTTTGAACTTATAAACTTAAAACCGCATTTATCCGATACCAATAATGTTTATCACAGAGAAAACTAATATATGTACGATGATATTTTCTGTGCAAAATTCTATCATTAAGTCCGTATTAAAAAAACATGATGTTACCTATTCGTATTGAACCTTTGACTATAAAATTACAAATACCTCAATATGTCAACTACCGATAAATTAAATTAGGAGATCTAATAACATGTAAATATGTTGTTAAGATCGAACTTTTCATATGTATATTCCTTAAATCTGTCGGGACATTTATATGAGTACAATGTTACAACACTATTAGGTAGTAGGTTGTCCATGCTCTTTAACAATAATGTTCAAAATTATAGACACTCAGGTTGGAAAAAGGGGGTAAGAACTTCAACATGCCGAAAATTAAACGGGAAATATGTATGGCTCTCTTTTAATACGTTAGGCTAACTTACATATATACATTTTTGGAAGGACGATTTGACACTACATCCAACTTTTCATATGTATATTCCTTAAATCTGTCAGGACATTTATATGAGTACAATGTTACAACACTATTAGGTAGTAGGTTGTCCATGCTCTTTAACATAAATGTTCAAAATTATAGATACTCAGGTTGATAAAAGGGGCTAGGAACTTCAACGTTTAATTTTCGGCATTAAACGGAAAATATGTATGGCTCCCTTTTAATACGTTAGGCCAACTCTATGAGAAAATTCGGTCAAAGCCTTCACAATTCCGAAAATGGAGTATGTAGGGCCTAAATTGAAATATTTCCTCAAAAATGTGTGTTACCCTTCAATATCCCGTTATGGTATATTACAGCAACTACAATATATAAATTTTTGGAAGGACGATTTGACACTACATGAGAAAATACCAAACAATATTGATAATTTTTGGTAAAGAGGTTTTGATCATCCAAAATAAAACATTACAGTCACTTTGGTTGAAACACAGGGTACTATTAGATGGGAGATATTTCGAAGCTTTGGCGAATATAAAAATTACAGCCAAATACCGAATATTAAGGGATACCGTTATATGGGAGCTATCCGAATACTTGGGTAAATATTTTATTAATTAGAGAGATTTTCTGCTCAATGAGAATCCCTAATATTAAACTAGAACCAATTCTGATGAACATTGTCAATATCAAATATCTTATAAGTAGTAGAAATGTATGTGCAAATTTCAAAGTTGTATTTTAAATCGTGGAGGTTACAAAAACTAGCTTTATATTACGCTACCGTCTTATAAATATATCGGGAAAAACTGAATTATATTCAATAATTCATAACCTTATATCCACCGAAACTTTAGATGACAAAAATAGCAACATGATTCACCCATTAACATCAAAGAATTACAAGAATCTGTACAATCCACCTTATGGTGGAAGGTATATAAACAAACGTAAAATTCCGAAAATTATACATCAACAATATTGATAGGCAAGACAAAGTATGCCGGGCCCGCTAGTAGAATATATAATTTTTAAATTTTTTCGAGTTATATACTGATTTCAATATAAAAATCAAAAGGACAGTAGGACATGAACATAATGATATTGTAATTAAGAATCCTTCAAGAAGGGGCAAATAAGATATTGTAAAAACGTTGGAGCAATAAAAAAACATGATCTTATATTGAAAAAAAAACATTTGGTTAAATAAGTTCTAACAAATTATAAACTGTTGTGTGCTGGGGCTTGCATTGAAGTACCAGTTAATTCTTTTTATTCAGATTAACTGAGTGGCAAATGTTTTTACCAACCTTATATTATTATTGATATGGCAAAACAACGTTTGCCGGGTCAGCTAGTATGTAATAAAACCTATTAACATTTTCTTTGCTGGAATGAAAACTTATCAGTACAGTAGCGTGCAAATTAATAGCAGTTCAGTACTGCTTCTTAATATATGCGCCTAATGTTAAAAGTTGATATCTTTTTTACATTTTTTAGATCGCTATTTTGTTGCATATTTTATGCCATTGCTTTTTAAAGAATGAAAATAATCTGAAAAATTGTACCGATATTGTTTGTATGCCTTTCTCTTATGTTCGCTTGCATAATAATAGCAGTGGAGTAAGAAAACGTGTAAAATCGCTGATACCTTTTCTAATTTACTCATATTTTCGATATAAAATTTGTATTTGAAATCTCAATCTACAGTAAAATTTGTATCGCAATTACTACCTTAGGGTGTTATATGGTCAGTCCAACCAATTCAGGAATATTCCTATTTGCTATGCTATTTGTATTGGTATATGTATATCGAGTTTATGTAAATTTGTAATAAATTAACGAACATTTGTCCGATTGAGATGTTATTTTGAATAGCCCGCTGTATACTGAAATGAGTATGAAAGCGTGCTTAAAATCGATCCAGATTTATATTGATTTGTATAGACGAGTATACACATATTTAATTTCGTCTGGTTTCATATCAATGATCCAACAACGATGCTGTGTCTGATCGTTCGACGGGTCACTGTACGTGCACATACAAAAATCTGTATATTTTATTATAGACGACAATATAAATCGTCTCTTGTATACAACCAACGTGGCGTAGGGTATTATATGTACTTTTCTTATAAACCGAACACGTATACAAATTTGTGGTTTGTACATCTTTCAGACCATTTTTCATGTAATAATTATGAAATTCCGAAATAAAATATATTTTTATACCCTTCACCACACTGTGGTATGTCTTTGTGCATATTTTTGTAACAGGCAAAAATAATCGAGATAGACCCATGGTTCCTTTTGAGAATACGAATAGAATAACTTTCTGGGTCGATTTATGCATGCCCGTCTGTCCGTCCGTCCATGTATTTTTGTGAACAAAGTACAGGTCGCATTTATAATCCGATTTGGATGAAATTTGGCACATGTCACTTATTTGGCCCAAAGACTAACCCTATTAAAATTGGAGAACCTCGGTTCAGATTTATATACAGCTACCATATATAGTTTCGTCCGATTTAATTTAAATAGTGTTCCAAACTTTCAATATTGGTCCCATTGAATCAAAATTTTGCACAGAGTTATGAAAGAGGTCCCAACTGATGTATGTGAAATTTTGATGGAATCGTTTCAGATTTAGATACGGCTTCCATATATATTTTCGTCCGATTTTAGGTAAATGGAGCACCAAATTCCCAATTTTTGTCTGATTGAAACAAAATTTTGCACAGAATACTGAATTAGGTCCAAACTTATGTATGGGAAATTTTGTTGGAATCGGTTCAGATTTAGATATAGCCCCCATATAATTTTGCAAAGAGTACTGAATTAGGTCCCAACTGATGTATGCGAAATTTTGTTGGAATCGGTTCAGATTTAGAAATAGCTCCCATATATATTTTTGTCCGATTTTAGGCAAATGGTGCACCAAACTCCCAGTTTTTGTCCCATTGAAACAAAATTTTGCACAGAGTACTGAATTAGGTTCCAACTGATGTATGCGAAATTTTGTTGGAATCGGTTCAGATTTAGAAATAGCTCCCATATATATTTTCGTCCGATTTTAGGTAAATGGTGCACTAAACTCTCAGTTTTTTGTTTGATCAGTGTTAGCTATAGACTCCTAAACTACTGAACGGATTTTCATGAAATTTTCACAGTCGATTTATTGAGTACATTTGTGGTAACATAGGGTACTTCATTTTTTGATGATGACAGAATTCGTACAATTCGAGTACGAAGCGATTTAAATAATTTGGACTGTATACACAATTTAGTACTGTACACACATGGATGAAGTTTGGTACAGCTCATTTATTTGGCCAAGGGCCCTATTGAAATTTGAGAAAATCGGTTCAGATTTAGATATAGCTCCCATATATATATATATATATATATATTCGTCCGATCTAATGTAAATTGTGCACCAAAGCCCCTGAAGATCATTCGATTTGCATGAATTTTTGGCATAGCGCACTGAATTAAGTCTAGAATAATGTGCTCAAAGTTTCGTGAAAATCGGTTCAGATTTGGATATAGCTCTCATATATAGTTTCGCCAGATTTTAGGTAAATGGTGCACCAAAGTTGCACGAAATTTAACAAAGCGTACTGAATTAAGCCTACAATTATGTGTGCTAAGTTCCGCGATAATCGGTTCAGATTTAGATATAGCTCCCATTTATATTTTCGCCCAATTTTATGTTAATGTAGCAACAAAGCCCTATATATTTTTCGATTCACACGAATTTTGACATAGCGTACTGAATTAAGTCTAGAATGATGTTCAGATCGGTTCAGATTTACATATACGTCCTTTATATATTTTCGTCCGATTTTAAGTAAATGGTGCAGTAAAGGCCCATAGCTAGGCCGATAGACACAACCTACTGATGTTAATATTAATTAATATATGGCAAGTTTCGTTGAAATCGGTTCAGGTTTAGATATTTCATAGCTTCCATATATAATTTTGACCTACTCAAGTTGATTGTACACCAAATAATCAGTGGGTGTCTGATTGAGATTAAATTGTAAACAGTACAGCATACAAAATAGCGTGTCTAAAGTTTGAAATACATAAAATTCATATCTATGTATGTATATTTAAAAAACATAAGTAGAAAATTCAAATTCAAATAATTGACATTAATTACACCCTTCACCGCACTGTGGTACAGGGAATTATGTTTTTGTGCATATATTTGTAACAGGCAAAATGATTCTACGCATATTCTCAAAGGGACCATAGGTCTATCCTTTTGAGAATATTCTCGGTAGGACCATAGGTCTATCATTTTGAGAATATGCGTAGAACCACTTTCTGAGTCGATTTACTGAATTAAGTCTAGAATGATGTGTGCTAAGTTTCGTGAAAATCTGTTCAAATTTAGATATAGCCCCCTATATATTTTAGTCCAATTTTATGTAAATGGTGCACTAAAGCCTCTATATAAACGG